>NC_083771.1:10826282-11126282 GCF_963514075.1 Conger conger
ACTGCACAAGCACGTGTTGAATAAGATATTGAGTCAGTACCCATGCTCTCATGAATGATGAACTGTCTGCCAAATCCGGGGATAACATATGGTATCATTGGATTGTGTGTGTGTGTACATGCACATGCATGTGTGTGTGTGTGTGTATGTGTGTATGTGTGTGTAGTTTGTGTTTGTGCATACATGGCTGTGTGTGTGTGTCTGTGTGTGTGTCTGTGTGTGTGTGTGTGTCTGTCTGCATGTGTGTGTGTCTGTGTGTATGCGTGTCTGTGTGTCTGTGTGTGTGTGTGTGTGTGTGTGTGTGTGTGTGTGGAGCAGACAGTCCACCCTGTTTATATTTCTTCATTGATGCAGTGGTGCTAAAGCAGAGAGGGTTACACACAGAGCTGGGATCACCATACAGGAAGTGCACTCAGGAAAGATGTGCACTCAACATTTATCTGAAGAGACAAACATTTGGCTCTTTGTCTCCATCGCTGTAATGGTGTTTTATGCCGACGGCTGGCAGACCTACAGTACCTCCGCAGTGTCACCACTCTGCTACAAGCTAATATGTCTCCATTTGCTCTTCAGCAGGACAACATGCCTTTCTGAGACTGATTTATTTATGTTTCTGTTGTTTTTCACACTTGACTCCCAAGTTTAAAACAGGATTTTTGAAATAACATTTTTGTTTTTGAAACATCCATCCATCCATTATCTAACCTGCTTTTATTCCTGGTCAGGGTTACAGTTGGAGTGAGAATGCATGCATTGGGTGAGAAACAGGAATACACCCTGGACTGGGTGATTAGACGCACCCATTAGCCTAACCTGCTTGGCTTTTGACTGTGGGAGGAAACGGGAGTACCTGGGAATGGGAGAAACCTGTGTCGTCATGGTTTGCCTTGCTTAGTCGTGAATTATCTCTTGGGGCTGCTGGGATTACTAGCACGAGGCGAAGGGTTATTTGGTTGATCTTGGTCGTGTATCGGAAGTGCCCCCCGCTTTATTTCTGTTTCTTATTCTGGCTCCCTTGTTTCTGGGTAGCTTTATGTTGGCAGTTTGCCGGGGAACCTTTTCCTTAATTTTATTGCACTTTACTGCTGGTGGTGACCTCACGGTCTGTGAGTAATTTAAGGATCCCCTTCACGGTGGCACTCGGCCCTCCGAACCTACGCTCTTATACGCGTGAACACGGGGAGAACGCGCAAGCTCCGCACCGGCTGGCGTTCTACCCTGGGGGTTCCACCCTGGGGGTTCCACCCTGGGAGTGAGGCGAGAAGAGCGCTATCCACTGGACCACCGCACCGCCCTGGTTTGAAGCGAACCTCCCCGTTCGGCATTCTCCAACTATTCCTATCGTTCCAATCTGTCTCAGCGTGGAGCGCGCGCCATAAAACTAAAGCATTTGATTAAGTTAGACTACTGCTGTTTGGCAGACGCACTTATCCAAAGCAACTTATAACAGGAACACTAGAGCGTAGATCACAGATGGAAGGGCAGATTCGCCCTCCCAAGGAAGTATCGTCCTGAGAGACCATAAAGTGCGGAAAGTGCTAGACTCTGCCGACAGCGTGTCAAGCGGCCCGATAAGTATTAACTAATAAAGTTTTACAAATAAAAGGCAAACAGTGCAAGCTCAGCAAAGCGCAGGAGAACTTAAAGGCACTGTTGCAGGATAGGGCTGAGTTAGATGCAAAGGGGGGCCGGGGGCAGAGACTGTGTAGATAAAATATGGACCAAGTGCCTGTTACATCACACACTGACTATCCAGGGGCTCGTTAAAATACTTTTGACACCACGGAAGTGAAGTTTACGGGCGCCGCCATTTTGTATATTTTGGAGACTGTGTAGTCGGGAAGCCGATGTAGCTCCTCCACTAACCGTGTGAGAGAGAGAGAGCGAGAGAGAGAGAGAGAGACTGTGTGACTCAGCAGGGAGGCAAACTGTCCTTCATTTGCCTACAAAGTATTAGTTTTGTTCTAATAACGAATTGCTCTAATTGGCACATGGGGAGACATTAGCTGAAGAAAAACAACCGATTGTGACTATATTTTCCTGTGGAAAGAAATTATTGACTTTGTATTTTCACTGTACTGTAACCATTGAGGCGGCACGGATGGTGCAGTGGGTAGCATTGCCGCCTCACAGCAAGAAGGTCCTGGGTTCAAATCCCCGTCGACCGGGGCCTCTCTGTGCGGAGTTTGCATGTTCTCTCCGTGTTTGCGTGGGTTTCCTCCGGGTACTCCGGTTTCCTCCCACAGTCCAAAGACATGCAGGTTAGGCTGATTGGAGAGTCTAAATTGCCCGTAGGTATGAGTGTGTGAGTCGAGTGTGTGCCCTGCGATGGACTGGCGATCTGTCCAGGGTGTATTCTTGCCTTTCGCCCAATGTATGCTGGGATAGGCTCCAGCCCCCCTGCGACCCTGTTCAGGATAAGTGGGTTAGGATAATGAATGAATGAATGTTACCATTGACTTAAAAGGGTGGCTGAAACAGCTATACTGGAGCCAAGCACCGTCTCAACAAGTCCAGGAAATCAGCCTGAGAAAAGGAGCCCTGTTTTGGCTCTTTGGTCGATGGACGATGGACGATGGCAGGTGAGAAGCTCAGTTAAGCGCCCGGAAGTTTGGGGAGTCGGGCTGCAGATGTTCCGAGGTTGCAGATTTGTTTAAAACAACACGCAATGTCTCCTTTTTCACACACCTCCATGTCGCGTCAAAGACAATACCATTGTGCTGTTGTAGCCTTGGTACGGTGGTAGGAGGATAGAGCTGTTGTCTGGCAGTTGGAAAGTTGCCAGTTCGATCCTCTGCCTTGGGTGTGTCGAAGTGTCCCTGAGCAAGACACCTAACCCCCAATTGCTGGTTGGTGCCTTGCATGGCAGCTAGTCGCTGTTGGTGTGTGAGTGTGCGTGAGAATGGGTGAATGAAAGGCATCAATTGTGAAGCGCTTTGGATAAAAATGCTACATATGAAAATGAGGTCCATTTAACCTAAACTGCTCCAGTGAAAATACCCAGCTGTATAAATTGACTGCATGTTAAAGTGTGATCTGAGAAGCATTGCAGTCCTCTCTAAACTCTGCCTTTTGTGTGGTAGCAAACTGTTTGTGCTTTGGTTTTGCTTGGCTTTTACCCTGTTCCAATTGACTGATTGAATCAGGAGCTGCAACCACTGGTAAGGCGTATTTATATTTATTTTCTCTTGAAGGAAGAGAAAAAACTGTTGGCCGGTTTTCAATTTGGGAAGATTCCAGTTTTGTGAACTCCTACCAAAAGTTCACCGTGTTTATACGTGTTCATTTTTCTTTTAGCTAGGCACTTACATAGTAACCAGTTATCAGCCACTAGGTCAGCTACTGCAGCACCTCATCCTGCTCTTAAACTGATAAAAAAGAGTTCTCCAAGGACTCAGGGAGAGAATTGTATAATATCTCAACTGTCCTAACATCTTTTCCTTGTCTGCCTGGAAATATCAGACATAAATTATATTCTTATCTTATAAGACTCCCTTGTATCTGAGAAAGCTTCAATTCCCGTATAATCCTGGCGGACTCTCTCTGGTCACGGCCCAGCAGCTGGGGCAGAAACCCTTTTTCTTCTCTTTCTTAATTTATTTCATTTACAGGAAGCAACTGATGCAACTGCCTTTCCTGCCCTTGCAGAAATGAAAGGACAAAACGGTTGGCAGTGCTTTCAGTTGAAGCGTCACAAATCTAGTGCCGCTTGCAGTTTACAATCGATCTGTATATTGGAAGCGACAAATTCCGCCCCTCCCCCCGAGGACTTCAACCGCCACCCAAATCTGGACTATTTTTAAAGTTTTTACTTTTTAAAAGTTTTTATTCAATGCTTTGAGAGGTATGGAATCACTAAAATGAACTAAAAAATTATAAAGAAAAAATAAAGAAATGAAGAAATAAAAATAAACTTGCATTTATCTGTATGTCAAAGCGAAGAACAAATATCGATCGGATCCAGGCCTTAATCTCTAGGCAGCTGACGTGGGGGTGGTGATGGGGACACTGTGTCGGAGGAGTTGCTTTATTCCACGGCCGCTGAATCACTCCCTGCAGCTATTGAGCGTTCCCGTCTCATATTACTACGGAGTAGAAGCAGGAAAACCTCACATTGGCCATCAAATAATTGCTGCTCAATCGCTTCCATTAACCACGCATGTTATCATTCACCACTACAAAACAGAACTGAAATCTCAGTTGACCTTCTTTGAATGTAAGGTTAAATACATTCAAGAACTGGAAAAAATAATACATTTATCCCTGAGGTATATTAAAACTTGTCTAAGCGTGGTGTGAAGCTCCTTTGTGTGCTCTCTGTTTGATATATTAGGACTAAATGAAACGTAATTGGACTAATTTAATTAACCAATTAACCAATTTTATAAGGCAACTGAATCGTAAATGTATTGTGAACTGGGCCATACGTAATTGAACCTTTTTTGTTCATTATTTCAATAATTCTGCCCATTTGTCTGAAACTGGTCATATAAAATGTAGTAAAAAAAAAAATTATCCAGGAAAATGCTTAACGTTAGCGTCAGTGACATCACAAGCTTAACGTTAGCCTCAGTGACATCACAAGCATAATCAGCCTCAGTGACATCACAAGCTTAATGTTAGCCTCAGTGACATTACAAGCATAATCAGCTCCAGTCACACCCTGCTTTCACGTGGTGTCAGTTTTACAGTCTACAGAGTTTCCCATTGGAAAGGTCCACATGAACACCTTATTATGTCAGATGATCAAGTCGGAGAAATCAGGATTGAAGACACAAGTGTGGCTGGGTTGTGCCACTCTTGGTCTTGCCAACATGGTCAGACAAAAACAGAGTCCTCCGTGAACTATTATAAAAATGTCATACAATAAAGCCATAAGTGAACCACAGCTACAAATTGAAAACAGCCATTCTCTGATAACTATAATGGCTACTGCAGCATTAAACTCCCTGGGGTAGCAAAATATTGCTTGCTATAACTAGCAAGTTGATTACTAGCCTCAAATGTAAACAGTCCGACAAGGAATAAAATGTAGCCACACATAATTATTCTTCCAGTTGTTGTACCATACTGCATGTGAATATGAACTACTCGGATCACCGAGTTGTGATGTATTCCCGACTCTGAGAAAACAAAAGGCTCGATGTCCCCTGCTTTCAAGGGATATCACAAGCTTAACGTTAGCCTCGGTGACATCACAAGTGTAACATTAGCCTCGGTGATATCACAAGCAGGATCTTGTGAAGATATCCTTCACTTTGGTGCAGTGTTAATTTAATCTCACCAATTTCTCACATGAGAACTGATTCACAAATAGTTCTGGGAGCTTGAACCTGATTATATATTCAGCCTGTCAAGATTTGCTGAAAAAAATCAAAACCAAGGCACGTGGAATGTAGCCAGGGGCTGGGAGTATAGTATATCTTTGAGGAAAAATTCTATTTTCAATGGGGCTTGAGAACAGAATTTTCTATGTGTTTGTTCTCAATGAATTTGTGACTGCACATCAGGAAAATCATCTCACCTTTCAGGGCCGCTAAAATAAGTTATCAAACACCAGTGCGTTACCTGGAATTTCTGATAAAAGAAAGCTGCCTAATGCTGCCATTTTATCACAAAGTTCATTCGTCATTTGTGGGCGAGTCACCTACAATCTCTGACTTTCACAATCAAGGTTAAAATGGAGGGAACTGAAAGAGGGAGTGTCCTAAACATGGTGTTTCAAAGCTGCAGACGTGGAGGCAACTAAGCTGCCACCAATTTAGAGGCCTTGAAGCTTAAAAGTGTTTCAAAACTCCTGCTCAGTTGATTGAAAAATCTCCTTGGGGTTTTGAAAAATTTCCCTGTCTGAGAAATTGAGTGTCAACCGGAATAAGTGTGGTAAAAGCTAAGTGAAAACTGTCGGAGGCAGCCGCCCCGGGGAGTCATGAACACAGGTCATCACATTCGGGTGACCACCACACAAAGGTGCCTGCCGTGACAGGTTAAATTCGTATATGGCAGGCGGCCATTTCCTCAGCAATTTCCCAAACGCTTTGGTTGTCATGAACAGGCAGGGGTGTGATTCAACCTTTCTGATTTCTGTTCATTTTTTGTACATTTTACATTTACATTTTAGTCATTTGGCAGACGCTTTTAATCCAAAGCGACTTACAAGTGCATAGGTTCTACCACAAGTCAAAGCATCACAACCAGAACTAGGAAAATACATTACATTACATTACATTATTGGCATTTGGCAGACGCTCTTATCCAGAGCGACGTACAACAAAGTGCATACCCATAACCAGGGATAAGTTCGCTGAAAGACCCTAGAGGGAAGTACAATTTCAACTGCTACCTGTACAACAAAGATAAGGACAAGGGCCATTTTTTTTTTTTTTTTTTTTTTTGAACAAACAAACAGAGCAAAAGTCACCAAAGTTAACTATCCAAACACTGCATACCTAGCCAACTAAAATACTGATACACAAGTCACAGAGACAACAATTAAGGTTCACAGGGAGGTAGGGAGGGATGGGGAGAGGTGCTGTTTGAAGAGGTGTGTCTTCAGCTTGAAGGTGGGGAGGGTTTCTATAGTTCTGACCTCAACGGGGAGTTCGTTCCACCACCATGGAGCCAGAACAGACAGTAGTCGTGAGCGTGAGGTGGAGGTTCTGAGAGGGGGAGGTGCCAAGCGGCCTGTGGAGGCTGAACGAAGAGGTCTGGCAGGGGTGTAGGGTCTGATGATTTTTTGCAGATAAGCTGGGGAAGACCCTTTAACTGCTTGGAAGGCTAGCACCAATGTTTTGAATTTGATGCGAGCCATGACAGGCAGCCAGTGGAGGGAAGTAAGCAGGGGGGGTGACGTGTGAGTATTTGGGAAGGTTGAAGACCAGACGAGCTGCTGCATTCTGGATGAGTTGGAGGGGTCTGATGGCAGACGCTGGGAGGCCAGCCAAGAGGGAATTGCAGTAGTCCAGGCGGGACAGAACCATCGCTTGGACCAGGAGCTGGGTCGAGTAGGGGGTGAGAAAGGGGCGGATTCTCCGTATGTTGTATAGGAAGAACCTGCAAGACCGGGTCACCGCCGCAATGTTCTCGGAAAGGGACAGTCTGCTGTCCATCACCACGCCTCAATACACCTGGACTGCTGTTCTAAACATATAGTCGTCATCATAAGTGCAATTTTTTTTTTTTTTTTTGGGGGGGGGGGGGGGTTAGACAGGGATAGGGGTATCAGAAGGGGGGGGCGGGGTAAGTCAGGAGGGAGGACTAAGGTAGAGTTTGAAGAGGTGTGTTTTGAGTCTGCGTCGAAATAGGGGGAGGGATTCTGCTGTCCTGACAGTGGTAGGCAAGTCATTCCACCACTGAGGGACCAGAACGGAAAACAGGCGTGAACGTGCAGCTCGACCGCCAGGTGCCCGTAGAGAGGGAACCGTAAGGCGACCAGAGCTGGCAGACCGGAGTGGTCTAGCTGGGGAGTAGGGAGTGATCAGGGATTGTATGTAATGTGGGGCAGTCCCCTTAGCAGCCTGAAATGCCAACACTAGGGCCTTGAATCGGATGCGTGCGGCAATAGGAAGCCAGTGGAGGCCAATGAGAAGCGGGGTGACATGAGCCGACCTGGGCTGACTGGTGATCAAGCGGGCTGCAGCATTCTGGACCAGCTGGAGGGGCTTGATGGCGCACGCTGGGAGACCGGCTAGGAGGGAGTTGCAGTAATCCAGGCGGGAAATGACGAGCGCCTGGACTAGGAGCTGGGTGGCTTTCTCCGTCAGGAGATGACGGATGCGGCGTATATTATACAGAAAGAACCTGCAGGTTCTGGCAGTGGAGGATACTTGTGGAGCCAGGGAGAGGCAGTTATCAAGAGTCACCCCAAGATTCTTTGCCGTACGGGAGGAGGAAACTACAAAGTCCTCCACAGTCAGTGAGAGGTCAATTGACGGAGAGGACTTGGCAGGGATGTAGAGAAGCTCAGTTTTGGCAAGGTTGAGCTTCAGGTGATGGGAAGTCATCCACGCAGAGATATCAGCCAAGCAGGCAGAGATCTGTGTGGTGATTTGGGTGTCGGGGGGGAAGGAAATGCGAGAAATGTCATGGCTTATTGTAGCACCAGCAAAATACTGCAGCTCAATTACAATTATCCATGTGTGAGTGAGTGAATAAGTGAGAGAGGGTGTCTCTTGTTTATGGAGAATTGTTTTAGGAATCTGATGAAAGGTTGTATGTAATGATTCATATTTTCTTTTTGTGTGTGGGTACAGTGTACACAGACATAAATATCCTGGCCTTGACCGCACCAAGCCCTCTTGTGTTTGATTGCAAACACCTCAGTGTCGTGACGTCCCCAACATTTAATGCAATGAAAGAGAGTGAGAGCGAGGGAGATACGGTCAGAGAGAATGAGACGGAGAGAGGGAATTGGAACGCGTGAGAGAGAGGGAGAGCAGGCACACAGAAATACATATTGAAAACCGCTTGGGGAAGCCTAGAAAGTCATTCACTAAGTTTCTTCAGGCCAAATGCATCTCAGATCCTTTCTAATCTTTCGAACCCTAATATGCACTGCTGAGTCATGTTTGTGTTTTATTCATGGGCTTGGAGGCAGAAGGTATTTTATGGGCATTAGGTAAATAGAAGGCGTAATATAACCCAGGCCATTCGTTCAGAACAACAGAAGCTAAGTAGCACGCGTTGTGAACCCCATATGACCAGGGCCTATTAGGGTACTACCAGGGAATAAATGCTTAGCCTGCTGAAAGAAACAGCTCAAACTATGTTTTGACTGGTAGCTGATTGTTTCAAGCTGGTCATAGCTGGATTTCACACCAGGGTAGATGGAAAGGCACACTGATTTCAGTACAAATATTCACATTCAGAATAAACTGTTCAAAGATACAATTCCATTCACAAATAACAATCACAAGAAAGGCAGGAAAACAGAAGTGTATAAGCGTGCGTACACACACATGCACATACACGCGTTCCCTGATTTATGGGGACATAAATGCATCGGATTGAGCACACACACATGCACGCACTCACACACACACACGCACACACACACTCATACACACACATACGCATGCGATCCCTGATTTACGGGGACATAAATGCATCGGATTGAGTGCACACGTGTAGCACGCCCTTTGTTTGAGCTCTGGGAGCTTGCTATCCCAGGATGCCTTTGGCTAATTCAGTATTCCAGTAAATCTTACGGTCGCCATTAGCTTAAGGGTGCTCTTCTGCCGGCTAGAAACACACATCACGGTTAATGTCGAATTAGGTAGAAATTGCTTATTGGATTGGATTATTGGATTACCTCTGCATTCGACCACCAGACACAATTTCAGCTCTCTATTCATAGATCCAGTCTGGCCGTTCTCATTCACTACATACAAACCAGTGACCTTTTCCATGATAAATTATTGGGAAATATTAATGTGAGCTGGGATGAGGCCACAGAAAGCACTCAGGCACATAAATCAATGGCAGAAGGCCTAATGGGGTTTTAGTGGGAGAGACATTAGGGGGTGATTTGTGTGGTCTGTCCCCCTGTCATATCTGACTGGTGGAGCTCCACCCAGATGACATCACGGATGACATCACAGGGTGTGGCAGTACAGCTGTTCTCAGGATCATGGATTTCATGCCACACCATATTTTTTGAGAACATCTGAAAATGAATGTCTGGATTTCATTAACTTTTGTTCTTGACTTTCTCGATTTTGATTTGTTCTGTCGAAGAGCGGTTGACTGGCGGTCGGAGGGTCGCCGGTTCGATCCCCTGTGTCCCTGAGCAAGCCACCTAACCCGGTGAGCTGATTGGTGCCTTGCATGGCAGCCTATTACATTTGTTGTGTGAGGCCGTGTGTGAATGGGAGAATGAGAGGCATTAATTGTAAAGTGCTTTGGATAAATGGGCTTTATAAATGCAGTCCATTTACCATTCTCCTTTACTGAAATGAAAACAGTGATTGGTGATTGGTGGCATTCTCTCTCGCTCTCTCTCTGTGAAGGGGTTCATCGACTGCAATTTCTGACAGATGCCTTACACTGTTACACAAAACCTTTGCTATAAACACACGCAAGCAGGTGTTTCTTCTCTTCACAACCTGTTTGGTGAACGAAAGCACCGAGTCTGCCATAGAGCTTGAATTTAATTTTGGTTAATTTAAAAGACAGCAGAAACACGCCGTGGAGGCTCAAGGTGTAGAAACAATGGAACATTTTTGTATTCTAATATAATTGGATTAACATTACATTAATGTCATTTTGGCAAAGGCTCTTATCCAGAGTGACGTACAGTTGATTAGACTAAGCAGGAGACAATCCTCCCCTGGAGCAATGCAGGGTTAAGGGCCCTGCTCAAGGGCCCAACGACTGTGCGGATCTTACTGTGGCTACACCAGGATTAGAACCGCCGACCTTGCATGTCCCAGTCATGTACCTTAACCACTACGCTACAGGCTGCCCGATTTCCTTTATTTTTGACAAAACACTGAAATGGTGGATGGACCTTTGATAAACCTTGTCTTTTTTCTTCTGAACAATGCACTGATCCGCGTTCTGTGTGCCAGGTTAGCTGTGCACGGCACGGCAAGGCTCCTTTTTACATGACTCGTACGACAGACCGGTCGGCACAACTCGTAAATGTGGCCCTTACTCAAGGAAAACTGATCAATTAGAGAAAATTGGTGAATGCACTAATTTTAAGAGATTTAAGAACAAATCTGTTGGTACGAGTGCTTCTTGCGTGAGGCCCATTGTGTCCATTATTAATCCGAGGGCACTGTGTGCCCCGGGCCGGATAAGGAGCACACTGCTGGAGGAATACAGATGCCTGCAGAGCATTCATACGTGCGCTGCATTTGTATGGCTGTCATGAACTGGGTTCGCATTTACATTCATTGTGGAAAATACTTTTCTTTTCTTTTGCAACGGCAAACTGCAAAAATGAAAAAAGAAAGAAAAAAAGACCAAAATTTTAAAGATTGCAATTCCAAGAGGTCATTGTCAAGACTGTTCAGGTTTGTTTTGGGGTGGGGCGGGGGGGTATTTATTCTGGGGGGGGGGGGGTATTTTTTTATTTTCAATGGGATAAATAACATTTATGTATTACTCTGTTGTTCACTCACTTTACCATTTACTCTACTGCTGGATTTAATTGATTTGCATCTGCTTTAGCACTCTTTACAGATGCAGTTCATGTAAATAAAGCGTTCTGAATCTGATACATTATACTGACAGTCAAGGTTTTCTTCACAGGTGAGCGCTTTACAAAAGACGATGTGGACAAAAGTAAAAGTATGACAACATAAAAAGCATTATATTTTACATCAATAATTATACACTCAGTGACCACTTTATTAGGAATTTGGAAATTTGTTCTAAAAAACAGCTGAAGCTCTTGACCACATCTGCATGCTTTTATGCATTTAGTTGCTGCCAGATGATTGACTGATTAAATATTTGCATTACAAGCTGGTGTAGAGGTCTACCTAATAAAGTGGTCATTGAGTGAACAATTCAAATAAGACATTCATATTAAAAACAGGATTAATCGTAAAATAAAAGTTCATGCAGCTTTGATTTAAATTCAGAGAGTAATTGGCCCTCCCAGATGCTGAGGTCCATACTCACTGTCCCATTGCTATTATTATTTTGTCATAACAGCATGCACAAGTCAGTGTGTGAAAATAAATAACAACAAACGCTTCAAAAGCACTGCAGGCAATCATTAATACAATTTATGTAATGAGAATAAATACAAACTTCTCTGCAGAATATTGTACACACACAATAACAGAGTCCACAGGAGGTGCATGCAAAATGCAGGAAAAGAAACAAAAACAAAACAGAAAAACACCCTGCAAATTCACGGTGACTGACTGTGAAGTCTCCACACTGACTGTGATAGTACTAATGACATGCCCTGGGAGTGTGCCCCTGGAGCAGGGTCCAGAAGTTTATGTCAGACAGAACTCTGTCTGTCTGTCTGTCTGCATGTCTGTCTGTCTGTCTGTTTGCCTGTCAGTCTGTCTATCTAGTCTAATATAGACTACATAATATGTCCGGTGATTACCTGTGTGTGTGTGTGTTTCTGCTTAGTTAAAATGGAATAGCTCCTGACTTCACAAAACACAGTTTAGCTGTGCTTTCAACATGCCTATACATCTCCTTTAAGACTTTTTAAGGTTTTCAAGCTTTAAAGAGGATTAATAAACTGATGTTTTGTCGATAGTATCGGCAGACATTTGTTAAATGTATTTTGTTTACTGGTAGTCCAAGGTGATTTTGCGCTGGCGATAGCTTGTCAGGACGGACAGCAGAAACACTTTGTTTTCAGAGCCTGATCTGAGGTGGATTCGACCCCAGACCGCGGGGCACATCCACACAGCACAGAGCAACGCCTCAACCGAAAGCACCACTCAGCAGCCCCTCGCCGTAGCCTGAAGGACTGCATAAGTATATGCATGTTGCATCATTAGAGCTGTTCAAACATAGTTTCACACTCCAGATTTCCCTCGGGTGAGAATCCGCCAGCCCGTAATGACACGTCCTGATTCGAAGACAGCAGCCCTAGAGGAGCATAAAGCGGGCAGCTGTTTGGTTAGTGCCATGGAGGAGTGGTTAGCACCGTGGAGGAGGGGGAGGTGTTTGTTAGGCCTGTCAGATGGCAGGGCTGGATGAACAGAAGCAATGAAACATTTACCAATGAGTGAAGAGTTAGCGCTAAACGCCGGTGTCAGATTTGCGCTGTTCGTCTCGCTGCCGAAGCCTCACTCCGGGATGGAGACTCGCGTACGATCTGCGGCGCAGCTCGCTGATACCTCTCACCGTCCTACAGCGCGGTAAAACCTCGAATCAACAAACACGTAGGGCCCGGGATTCAATCGAGAGCCGTCCTGAACTTTGCCCGCGCGAATAAATGAAAGTTGTTTTCTCAGCACGAGCATTTTTGTTTTGGTTTCACCTCGGTCGGTGTTCGCTAGGCCCACCCAACTGAAACGGGGGAAAGAACTGGAAAAGCCAGCGGCCCGTTTGCCAAGTCCAGGGCTGTCGTTGATTGAATTCAGGCGTGTGTCAGTCTGGAAGGAATTTTCATAAGGGGTGAGCGGAATTACCGGTCCGGTCCATCTTAATATCGCAGGGGCAATTTCACAGCTCAAAACCGAACGCAAATAGTCTCCGGTCTCCCAGCCTGTCGACAGCTTCCATAGAACTCTTCTTTTCCACTCCACAGGGTGTCTGGTAGCCGGGACAATGGGACAGAGTGTGACATGATAATCACAGGCCTTTCGCCCTGGACCGTGCAGGGAGGAAGGCAAAGGACAGGAGAGGGGTTTCTAAACCCACCATGACATTTCCTGTTGCTGGACCTACAGTTGCCAGATTTGAAAAACTATGATTGAGAAAAAGCTTTTCCTATGTCTTTTCAATGACATCCGTCCCAGTGCCTCAGTTTTAAACGAAAGTGTAGCCCTTTGTTTGCTTAATTTGTAGTTCTGTTAGGATGAGCAGGTTTTTGTTGTTCCTTTGTAAAATGGAACTTGTTCAGAGTGTTATCCAAGGGAGGGGAGAGTAACACGTTTATCACTTATCATTTTATCAGTTTTTCTAGCCATTTTTTAATTAGTTCATCTTTTATTCGCTGTTTTTGCAGAACAGTTTTTAGAACAGTCTGACACATTTTATCACATGCCTGTGATGTCATGTACCAAATTCACTGTGCTTCCTATACTTTTTGTGAAAACCCCGGTCAGTTAATAGTTACGTATATATATAGCTATAAATTTAAATCATAAGCTCATCAGAATCATTACCCTCAAAACGGGCCCTTTTTTTGTGACATCGGCATTAACTCATCATTGTCAGTTTTTTGGAATGTGTGACACTTCTGCAATTTTCATGAGTTTTTTTGTTCTTTGTTTTGGCAGTTTGTCTGAGATGTGAGATTTATCCTGGATATGTGGAGAGACACTGCAAAACAACACTTCCTCTTCTCATGACATTGTCAGAGAGTGAGATTTGTGTTCCTGACCAGAGGAGGCAGATATTAAACTGAGTGCATTTCTGAGCCAACATACCCCACAAGACACGCCCACAAACCCAACAGGACACGCCCACAGACCCTACAGGACACGCCCACATACCCTGCAGAACACGCCCACATACCATCCAGGACACGTCCACATAGCCTACAGGACACGCCCACAAACCCTGCTGTACACGCCCACATACCCTATAGGACACGCCCACATATCATACAGGACACGCCCACATATCCTACAGGACACGCCCACATATCCTACATGACACGCCCACAGACCCTGCAGAACACGCCCACATACCCTACAGAACACGCCCACATAGCCTACAGGACACGCCCACATATCCTACAGGACACGCCCACATAGCCTACAGGACACGCCCACATACCCTACAGGACACGCCCACAAACTCTACAGGATACGCCCACAGTAATGGATAATCCCAGAATGCACTGAAGTGAATGGAAACCAATGGAGGAGCACCTGGCAGCACGTGAAGCCTGAGATCCCGGTATGTTCCCCCATTTCATTTATAGAAACCCTGTGAGGTGGAAGATGAATGTTTTCTGCAGCCGCAGGGTATGTGAAAGCCCTGTGCTGATTAATGTCTCTCCTGGATTAGAGGGGCTGCTGGGTACAGGAATATAATCATACATCATCATCTTCAGTTATTTTTAAGCAGAAACAATTATAAGTGCAATCTCTGCACAATTTATATTTCAGTATTTTTGGCACCGTTAATGTTCACAATTCTAAAGATCCAGGGGTTGAATTAAATATTCTGGAAATAGTCCATTTTACATACTCAGTGTTGAGCATGAGAAACTTTTGTCCAGTCACTGGAGGGGCATTGTTAATGGTAGATGGTGAATCGTTGCTAGGACACCGGCTTGAACATAATAATAATCACAAATTACATTAAAAACACTATGATATAGCATGCCAAATCTCTGAATACCTAGAGGTTTATTGTACTGTTTTTCACATACTGTATAAATCAACATTGCATTCATATCGGTGATCATTTAAATTACCAACGTACTTGTATTGCAGTCCTTTGGCTGTAGCTCATCATTCATACAGTACTTTAAATGCAAAGCATCTTGTTCATTGAAGAGATTCAACAAATTGCAATGTATTTACCTCCTGAATGGATTTAATTTTACTCTGATAGCTATGGAAATCAGTTATTGTGTGTTGCATAAATTCAGTGAAATCTCAAAAATAATATAGCTGTGACAAATTTGACAGCTTTTTTTGATATTCTTGGGGAAATTCTTGGCACCAATTTCATCGTTGCACAGACAGTTTTTAAAAAGAAACCGTTTTTGAAAATGATGAACTAGTTTTGCAAACGAATAATCGCCTGTTGTAAAAATTTGGCACTCAGTCACCTCACTGAAATTGAAAATGAAATAGCACTTTGTGGAGTTGCAAAGCATGCAAAGAACTTTCAGAGAAAATTAAGCACAGTCAACAGGCTTATTGTTCATATTTTTCTTTTAATTTCTTGTGGCTGCTTATTCTCATTGTGATAAACATTATTCACAGTAGTCCTCATGCAGAGCAAAATGCTGAATCAGAGTTTCCATTGTAGGGAAATCACAGAGGCAGTCGAATACTTTATAACAAATGAAAATCGGTGACTCACAAGGACATAGTCCTCATACCGAGAACCCAAACTGGGTTCTCGGTATCTGCTCAAACATACTGGTGTGGGACCAAGGGAAAATTAACAAAATGGATGACCTAAAAGGGGGATAAAAGTCCTTCTGAAGTGTCCATCTCACCCAGACAAGATGTGCTTGACGAAGGAGGCGTAGTTGATGCAGCCGTTGGCGTCCTCCTGCCCGGCCATTAGCCGGTCGACCTCGTCCTCGGACATCCTCTCCCCGAGCGTGGCCAGGACGTGCCTCAGCTCGGCGCCCATGATGGTGCCGTTGCCCTCCTTGTCGAAGACCCTGAGGCCCTCCACGAAGTCCTCGAAGTTGCCCTTCTCCTTGGAGCGCGAGATGTGCTGGAGCATGGGCAGGAAGGTCTCGAAGTCCACCATCTTGGAGCTCATCTCGTCTGGCCGCGGCTTCCCCAGCACCTTGAGCACGTCGGCGTTGGTGGGGTTCTGGCCCAGGGCCCGCATCACGTCACCGCACTGGGCATAGGTGATCTTCATCTCCCCCTTGGGCGTGCGGTCGAACAGGGTGAAGGCCTCCTTGAACTCCTCGATCTGGTCGGGGGAGTACTCCAGGGAGATGCTCTTGGGGTCGAAGTCGGGCTCCTTGGGCGGTTCCGGGATGGGCTCGGGGACCGGGGCGGCCGCGGCCGCGGGTTTGGGGGCCGGGGCCGCCTCCTTCTTGGGCTCCGGTTTTTTGGGCTCCGGCTTCTTGGGTTCGATCTTCTTGGGTGCCATGGCGACGGGGGAAAGGCGGCTGGGATGGGCGGGCGGTGGGCCGCGGTCTCTGCGTGCGTGTGCGTGTGCGTGTGCGAGACTGTCGCCCGAGCGTCGGCTTGTGTGTGCACGCTTGCTGAGGACAGAGGTGCCTTAGCCTCCTCTTAGCCTCCCCAATGGCTTTTATATCATCCCGACCAGGAAGGAGGAGATCGGCCAGATAAACAAGCACTCTGTCATACTATAAAAGGAAGAACCTTGAAATAGAGACGCCTGCCCATGACATGACAATGGTGCATTGTCATCAGCTGCTATCGGCGAGCTGACAGGCCCTTAGGATGCCATTAGCAAGCCCTAGCATTCTCCGACTGCTAAAACAATGGGTGGGGGGAGGAGACCACACACGGCATTTTTATTTCAGGGAAAGCAGCCATCGTTAATTTAGTCTTCTTTTAAGTCTTACTTTTGTGTCTGCGGAAAATACGGTCCTCGGATGTACTACGCTAAGCCAACGAGTTAACGAGTGCGAAGACATGCTCATTTCAAGGCTGCACCGCACATAAGGTTTTAATTAAACATGATCAGCGCTTTTCAATTAAGGCCTCCCACAAATATGTTATTTCTGAAAAGGGTGCACGGCGACTCTGGCGAGTTAATTCCGAGAACGTCACGCACTTTAATGACTTGATTTTTTCAAGAACAAAAAAACCCTCCACTCATTTAAATGTGGAACAAAGCCATTTAATTACAGCTGTTAGAAGCAGTCAAACAAGTTTTGGTAAGAGCATAGTGCAAGGCTAAATAGAAACAAATTCAGTAAAATGCAATTATTATTTTGAAACAAGGATGATTTTCAATTATTTTTTCGAGAAATTCTTTCCACACCTTTTGATCTTTTTAAGAAAACTTTTAAAACCGGTAAATCTAATCTAACAGCGGCATCGCAGAGTAAGTAAGCATCCTGTTGTCGTGTTCGAAAGGTTCAACACAATTAAACTATTGATATACTGGAGCAAAAGGAAAAACGTTATATCAGGGTCATAGAACTTTGTGAATAAAATTACATAAAACTTTCTCTTACGTTAATTATTCAAAACTCCAAAAGACTGCAGATTTACAGGTACGTTATAAAGTTACATTGGCTTGGGCTGTGCTTATGCCATTCCTGAGTTTAAACACTGTTTGTGTTGTCATACAGTGGTGATGTAGTAACAACCAGTTTCTCCGTTATGCTCTCTGTAAGGCGAGGAGCGTGTGCTCTGACCTCGAGCTTGAATTTGACGTCCAGGATCCTGTGTAGCCGCCGCCAACAGCTGAACGCTGGCAGTTGTAAATGTGTCAGCCTTTCCAATCTTTGTCTAAGAGAGCAACAGCTGAACAACCTCAGTCAAAGCTAAATTAAGCGGAGTCTGAGAAAACACTGATTAAACTATCAGGAAGGCCGCAGCAACCGCCTGACACGTTATTAGCCCAAACTGCCGCCGAGCCGTTTGGAGACAGGTAAGCTCAACAATGTCTCAGTCTGGTGCAATAATATTATAGACATGATGTAATTCATGTTTGGTGCTGTGATCAGGCATCATTTTCATCTCACTGGCCAAGCGTCAAGAAGATTTTGTCCCAAGTAAATTTTTTTAAATTTCTTTTCAGAGGGAATTGCTAATGGCAAACCGCATAGTGTACAGAGTATAGTTGAGTTGATATAGTATATATAATGCAGAGGTGGAAAGTCCAGGGATCAGAAAATAAAAGTCCTGCCTTGTGTTTCTTCCACCCATCAACTCAGCCAGAAGATTTCACTTAATATTTCTGCTCTCTGGCTGAAGAATTCTGATAATTACAATTGTGCAAATCCAGGGTGATCGGAACAAAACACCGGGAAGGACTTTTACTTTCTGAACCCGGATTTTCCATTTTGCAGTGTACGTCAGTACAGATGAACTTTTCCAGGGAGGTCTTCCAGTTATATTTGTAGGAGAGAAAGTCTGACTCATTATGTGCTGAAATATGGCATCTGTGCCATCCAGGGCCCAAGTGAAACCAGGGCTCTCGAAACACAAACGCTCTCCAGTACCTACACTACTGAACAGGTGCTGCACCCTACCAGGCCAGATTAATCCGGGGGGCAGGGGAGGATATTTGGATAATGGAAACCACAGTGCTATTGTCGTTTACTTTAACTTTACGGTATACTGACATGAAACTGAACACAAGCAACAGACATAGAGTGCAAACTTTTTATTATAGCCATTGACTCAGAGTTTAATACAGAATCGCTGTGACAAAGTGGGCCTGACTCATACATAACTCCAATATAGCTTGGCCATATGTTAGGATTCTGATACGGAAGCAGTAGGAGATGGCCTCCCTGCGATTTGATGACAAAAGACACGTTGCCTGCCGTATCACGTTGCCTTAAAGATTTTATAAATAGAACCTGCAGCTGAATTTCCTACTGCGCTAGTTCAGTTCTTCAACTTTTATGTTCCCCCAAATGGGTTGACAGGGGGAGAGCTTAGTCTACCACCTCTCAGAAATAATTGGCTTGCTTTAATCATTTAAAACCCAACACCCTTCTCTTTTAATAACTTAGCTCTTCGTGTTTTACCCGCATTAGTTTAAGTGATGTGTGTGGAAGAAAGGTTCATTCTAATGCGACCGAGCGCTTCTGCGTTTATCTCTGATAATAATAACGGTTGTCAGGGACGGGGAACGAAACGCCCTTCAGCTCAAAGCGCTTCGTTATACATCTCTAGATTTTCGTTTCGCCCGGTTTAAACGAGAAAAGGGCTCATTGGCGCGGGCTTTCGCGCAAATGCGATAGCCTATGCTATTTTTCCGACGAACAGGCCAAAGTACGGTCCCAAGCACTTCTGCAGTTACATAATTGCACTCCTCGCTTGGCTGGGCTTCATAAATATTTATTTTCGGGCGGGAAAAACTCTGACGGCTTTGTTGGCGTTCAGATCGGTCGGGGGTACGAGGAGAATGAAGAGATGATGTAAATGAAAAAAGTATTAAGAGGACCGAGAGCGAGGGGCTGCTCTTCGGAGGTTAATCAAAGCCCAGCCAAGCGGATCTTCTGCAGCCCCAAATGAAACGGACAAAGGCTGGAGGGGAAGTGCGTGATATAAGTCTCTGCTGCAAGATTACAATGCGCTTTGAGCTTTCAGCAAGCCAAGCAGTTTGCAGGAGACACTGATGGTGTCTTTAAAGTGCTTTAAAGTGATGAACAGGGTTTGGATATCTTTCAGTGACATTCAACAACATGCTATAAAAGGAACCAAGTGCGTTTAAAAAAATATTTCTTGCTTGTGAATATGACGGTGGTTGTACGGCTTTGTGGGCATGTTTGTAAGGAAGTGTTGCTGAGTTTGAATGTGTGTGTTTGTAAGGATGTGATGGTGAGTTTGAATGCGTGTGTTGTAAGGATGTGCATGTGCTTTCTTGTAGAGGTCCATGCTTGAGAGTGTACAGGTGCGTATATGTATTGTATGGGTACATATCTTATATATATGCAAGCGCCTGTTTCTGTAAGAGTGTCTGTGCCTGGGTGTTTGTGTAATTGTGTACGTTTGTATTTGTGTGTATACAAGTGTATCTGTGTCTGTGTGTATGTGCAAGCATGTGGGTTTGTATGTGTGTGTACGGGTGTGTGTGTGTGTGTGTGTGTTTTGGTAAAAATGTGGGTTTGTGTGTGTGAGTGTGTGTAGGTGTATGTGGGGTTGTGTGTGTGAGTGTGTGGTTGCGTAAGCGTGCGGGTCTGTGTGTGTGCGTTTGCATAGGCGTGTGTGTTTCTGTAAGTGTCTGTGTGTCTGTGTGTATGTGTAAGTATGTGGGTTGGTGTGTGTGTCTGGGTGTGTGGTTGCGTGAGCGTGCGGGTCTATGTGTGTGCGTTTGCATAGGCGTGTGTGTTTCTGTAAGTGTCTGTGTGTATGTGTAAGTATGTGGGTTGGTGTGTGTGTGTGGGTGTGTGGTTGCGTGAGCGTGCGGGTCTGTGTGTGTGCATTTGCATAGGCGTGTGTGTTTCTGTAAGTGTCTGTGTGTCTATGTGTATGTGTAAGTATGTGGTTTGGTGTGTGTGTATGGGTGTGTGGTTGCGTAAGCGTGCGGGTCTGTGTGTGTGCGTTTGCATAGGCGTGTGTGTTTCTGTAAGTGTCTGTGTGTATGTGTAAGTATGTGGTTTGGTGTGTGTGTGTACGGGTGTGTGGTTGCGTAAGCGTGCGGGTCTGTGTGTGTGCGTTTGCATAGGCGTGTGTGTTTCTGTAAGTGTCTGTGTGTATGTGTAAGTATGTGGTTTGGTGTGTGTGTGTACGGGTGTGTGGTTGCGTAAGCGTGCGGGTCTGTGTGTGTGCGTTTGCATAGGCGTGTGTGTTTCTGTAAGTGTCTGTGTGTATGTGTAAGTATGTGGGTTGGTGTGTGTGTATGGGTGTGTGGTTGCGTGAGCGTGCGGGTCTGTGTGTGTGCGTTTGCATAGGCGTGTGTGTTTCTGTAAGTGTCTGTGTGTATGTGTAAGTATGTGGGTTGGTGTGTGTGTGTGGTTGCGTGAGCGTGCGGGTCTGTGTGTGTGCGTTTGCATAGGCGTGTGTGTTTCCGTAAGCGCGTGTGTGACGCAGTCGACGGCAGGGGACTGAGGACAGTCGGGGTCGCGGGGTCGTGAAAACACACAGCGGCTGCGGTGCGTCAGCCACACTCCTCCAAAGGCCCCGTCCCTCTTTCCGCTCTCTCCTCTCGACCCCTGTTTGCATTCCCTCCCTCCCCAGCCCTCCGGGTGCATCCCCGAATAACTCCTCAATAATTCCCTCATATCGGAGAGATGATAAATTAATCATCCGAGTCAGTTCCATTTAAGAGAGCGAGGGGCGGGAGCGGTCCGGGCTCACACCGGCCCACGCGATTTTAATCTATGGCCGGCTACTTTCATTTTACGCTCGCCTCCTCGTTCATCATGCCGGTTCGGAGCTCGGCATTCCGAGATTATGTTATCCATTACCTTCCTCCAGGATGGGTCACGTGACCGCTTCATCTGGAACGGCTGGTGAGGGGAGTTTGAGCTGGCGGGTCTGGACTCCATTTTGAAAGGCGTCTCTTTCTCTGTGTGTGAGTTCCCGCTTGTGTGTGGCCACGCAATGGCTGATGGCTCATTTACTTCTGGTAGAATTGCTCGTCGATTACAGATATTAGCAAAATACGACCACGGAACGAAGCAGTGCCAATCATCCGTTGATACTGGCTTGAGAGAGAGGGAGAGAGAGGGAGACATTAATGCCCCTTCATTATTATTAATAATAATAATAATAATAATAATAATAATTTGTTATTTAGCTGACATTTATCCAAAGTGACTTACAGTTGATTGGACTAAACAGTGGACAATGTGGGGTTAGGGGCCTTGCTCAAAGACCCAACTGCACTGATCTTATCGTGGCTACACAGGGGCTTGAACCACCAACCCCCCAGTCATGTACCTTAGCCAATGGCCCAGTCATGGGCTACAGGCTGCTCTTTTAATATCATCATAGTCAATATCAATTCATTCCACAGGAATAAAAGATAGAGACAGTGAGCAAGACAGTGTGTGCGTACACATATTAATGTCCATTCGCATGTGTATGAGTCTATTCAGTTGTTACCAATACTAAAAAGACAAGTAAAAATCTGAGTGATACAGTGACCTGGCATTGTGCACTGCAAAATTCTGATTGTTCCGGAAAGTAGTTGCTTGACCTCACCAGAAAACACGATAAATGACAATGACAGACAGGGCCCGGGTTTATTTCTGGGCTTGTAGGTCTGTTATATTAATGAATAATTCCGTTGCGTGAGCTACACGACAAACCGTGTAATAAATCCCACTCGCCCGCGCCATCCTTGTCCGTTCGGCAGGAAGCCTTCCGCTTTCAGCCGTAAAACAGGAAGCCGGGTCGCCGAACGGCGGTTCCTGGAATCCTGCAGACGAGGGGAAATGCAATATTCCGCGCGGAGCGGCGCGGGAGAATGTCGGCCTCCACGGATTCCCGCTCGACCTTTGCAGGCTGTTCTCGCGGAAACGCCGCCTGTTTTTCGGGCTGGAAACGGCGCTCGCGCCTTCATGAATATTATATGAAGGCCGCGTTCCGCTTCATTATCGAATGCCGCGTGGCACGCCGAGCGGAGAGAGAGGACGGATAATGGAAAAAAAGTTCATCAGGCGGGGCCGGGGAGGGGGTCCCGGAGACGGGCAGCGCCCGCACGCTCGCCGTCCAATGACCAGCGTTCTACCCAGTTTCGGCCTGGCTTCATCTGCCACTGGTTACGATCTGCAGGCCGAGGCCTGGGTAGGCCAGGTCTTCACTCTGATTTACAAATCAACTCAAGCTCTATTTTCCTCATTGCAAAGGTTGGAGGAGATCATCCATCCATCCATCCATCCATCCATCAATTATTGAATTATCTGAACCCGCTTATCCTGAACAGGGTCGCAGGGGGGGCTGGAGCCTATCCCAGCATACATTGGGCAAAGGCAGGAATATACCCTGGACAGGTTGCCAGTCCATCACAGGGCACACACACCATTCACTCACACACTCATACCTACGGTCTTTGGACTGTGGGAGGAAACCGGAGAACCCGGAGGAAACCCACGCAAACATGGGGAGAACATGAAAACTCTGCACAGAGAGGCCCTGGCCGACGGGGATTTGAACCCAGGACTTCCTTGCTGTGAGGTGGCAGTGCTACCCACTGCACCATCCGTGCCGCCTGGAGAAGATCAGCATTCGGCAAATTGAAGTTTTACGCATTTACATTTCATATTTAAAGACAATTGGACACAGACCTGGAGCCATTGTGCTTATTCTGTGAACGCTGGACAGGAATAATTTGGTTCACAATAAATTGGTTTCTCTATTTAATGTGTGCCCAAGATAACCGTGTTCTTCTGTCGTGTTTAGTTTTTGATAATACCTTACATTTCCTCCACTTAACTAAAACTGCAGTACAAGTCTGCCGTGCCTGGAATTGGATGAAACATTCTGAACAGGAGTTACTATGTCTCGGCACGTTTTTGTGTGTAAGACTTTTACAATGGGGAAAGAAAAAGGTGCTACACGCACATGAAAGATGCTAGACAAGACAAGGCAACCCCGCTAGTTGACCTGTTCAGAACAGCTCCATACCCAACATGGTTTGACCATGTTCATGGTCATTTCAAGCCGGTCATAGGTAGATTTTACACCAGGGAAGGGCAAACATTTCAACTTGTGCTTTCTTCAGCGCTCAAAAACAGATTTAGAAGATGGAAATACGATTTGAAATCTCAGGCGCCCATTACGAATGTCTGTTAAGCGCTGCTACTTTGTGAATCGATCTTGCCTTGTAATTGAGGGGGCATGCTGGGATTGATTTGGGAACAGAAGAAGAAAGAACGATAGAGGAATGTGTGTGATGGCAGTCGGTAAAATACTCACATTCTCTGAACCTTACTGGAAGTTCAATGAAGCATTATTGAATTGAAAAAAGTGATGTTGAAGAAATGACACAGATTAGAGATGACCTGGTGTCACACTCTGCTTTCTCCTTATGCGTCTCAGTAAAGAATCGTCCAGTAAGCGTGCGACTCGTGCATGAAAGGCTGCGCTTCTCCCTGACAGTGCCCCCCTACTCCCTCAACAGGCTATCCCGCAAGAGCGCTAGCCGTATGAAGGGGAGCTCTTAAGCCTGAAGATAAGGTCGGAATGGGAGAAGGAGTCAGGCTGAGGGGCCAAGGGCTTCGGGGGGCTCAGGAGCTGGCAGGGGGTGAAGGGGGGGTTAGAGGGCCTTTAAGGCTGGGGAGGTTTTAAAATGGCCGCCGATCGCAGCTGATGGTTCCCCTTTGTGATAACGGATCCGAGCTCTAATAAAAGAGCGGGCGGGCCCCCCGGACCCACATTCCTCAGATGCATCGGGAATGACTCCTCTCCCGGATCACTGACATCAATCCACCCGGGCGCTGACACGGCCCCTAATAGGGCGACACAGCGGTCAGGCTCTCATGCTGACCGCCCTTCCAGCTTACTGTAGTTTACCGGCCCGAAACTCGATCCACTTCCATTCACAAAGCCTGTTGTTCTTGCGGTTTTTCTAAATGAGTTTTTCGTATTTATTGTTATTGTGAATTTACGGCATGTTTTGCTTACACTCACTGGTTTGGCACTGTTGTTCACATAACTCTGCCGGACACCTTTATGTTCGCTTTCCTTATAAATTGCCGAGGATAAGAGCATCTGCTAAATTAATGTGAAGTAAATTTTCTTTTATTTTTATTTGTGTCTAATTTCTAACCCATATTTACAGGTTTGGCAGGCATTCAAATGAACCGCAATCATTCTTGGGTTTTTATTTGCTTGTTAGTGGAACAGCCCAAAAACACTTTTTAAGCACATTGTTGTAGCCACTTTATTATATTTAAAGTACATTCTGCCCACCTAACCTGACTGTATATTTTTTGTATATATGTCTATTTAATTTGATAAAAATTATTGTAGAAATAATTGTGGAAATTATGTATTTCTGATGGTGTGACGAATGGCAATAACTAGCATTCGTCATTCCAGTGTCATTTTGGTAACACTTTATTTTACAAACTGTAAATTACTTGGTAAATTACATACTGGGTAAATTCCATGTACTTACAGTATTAGATACAGAGGTTACAGAGGTTAGATCTTGATTTCAGAGGTTAATAATATGAAACAAAGTAATTACCTAATAATTATACAAGTAACTGTGTATGATCCAGTAAATACTAGCTAAATAAGGGGCTGTTAAATAAAGCAACATTTTTAACAGCATAATTTCCATGACTACCAAGCTATTGAAGTGAGTGAGGGCTTATTCAGAAATGTATGGAAATACATACGTAATTAGTTATATGACGCAAATAAAGATTATCTTTATAAAACTGAAAAACAATCTGTGGCCCAGACTGCCAAAAGAAAAAAACTGATGGAGCAGAAAAAAACTGTCATATGCTTTTTTTTATGCGAAATTGTCAAACTTGTCAAACTTAAACTTTCTGTGCTAAAAAGTCTAACTGAGTTTCATAAGAAAACTTTAAACCTGATCATGTATCAAAATCTCAGCCATTACATTTCTCACTCCCACTCATTGCCAGATCAGGAAAAAAAATTTATACACCCAGTAACCACTTTATTAGGTAGACCTGTACACCAGCTTGTTAATGCAAATATTTAATCAGCCAATCATGTGGCAGCAAATAAATGCATAAAAGTGCAGACATGGGCAAGAGGTTCAGCTGTTTTTCAGACCAAATGTCAGAAGGGGAAGAAATGCGATCTAAGTGACTGACTGTATAATAATTGTTGGTGCCAGACAGGATGGTTTGAGTATCTCTGCTGATCTCCTGGGATTTTCAGTCTCTAGAGTTTGCAGAGAATGGTGAGAAAAAAAAACAAACAAAAACACAAATAACCACACATTACAACAGTGGTATGCAGAAGAGCATCTCTGAACACACAGCACGTCTACAGCAGCAGAACTAGGAAAAATAGGTAATAATAAATACCTAACAAAATGCTCACTGAGAGTATGTATAATATAACATATATAACTATAAAATTAATCTTTATGTGTCCACAGCATGGACCCAGGTTTCGTTTCAACTTTGGGGGAGACGAGAGACAGGGGGACATGTCACCCCCAATATTTTCATTTTAATGAAATGCTCTGGGCAATTAGTTCAATTCACATCTCCTTGTCTCCCCTCAGACCAGTGTGTACGTTCCAGGGTATAAAATGGCAGATGTTTTATGTGCAGCGTACGGCGCTGCTGCAGTGCGCCTTCCTAATGACAGGGGGAGTGCAGACTGAGCCATTTTCCAGACAGAAAATAACAGGTCTGTGTAAACAGCGTAATTAAGAGTGTGAACGAGAAAGCCCTGGCGGAGAGACGGCTGAATTAGCACCATCGTCTATCCCCCTCTCTCTATCTCTCTCCCTCTCTCTCTCTCCATTAAACATCAGCATCTTCCTTCTTTCTGCTTCTCCTTCCCTCCTCCCGTCCACAGCCGCCGCCGCCGCATGAGAAATTGAAAAATTACAAAAAGAAAAATACATTTCACACTCTACTGAAGCACGGCAACCAATTCAGAATTAATCACAACATAATGCAGTGTGGGGTTGCGATAAAGAGGAGGAGCCGGCTGATTCGCGCCTCGCGTTCGGCCAGCGCTGGGAACCAATCGCGTGGCAGGCGTGTCGAATTTTAGATGACGTGATTCGGAAACGGGAGTCTGAGGGACGCGTTGCACTTTTGAACATTTCTTGTTTTGGACAAAATATAATGAGGCATTCTTTGTGATTCTTGGTTGACTTTATCTACTTGCTGGTTTTTTGTTTTTCAATGTTTAGACTGTTTGTAGTTTCACTACGACAGCCATTTTACACGATGTACCTGTGACGGCAGCTGTCTTTCTGTTAGCTCACAGCTGCAAGGCTAAATCGGCCATTTTCACTTACTGAACAGTTCACCACAAGCTTGAATTTGTTCCACATTTTCAAATTAGATTTCTTCCAGGCAAATATGAAACAGTAGCTTATTAAACTTATCATACGTGATTTTATAACCACTGGTTTGTCCATTTCAGTTTCAAAAATATCTTCTGCACTGTTTTGGCAATGGATATGCTACCCTACAGCACAGATCCAAGAGAGAAAAAGTCCAATTAAACGTGACCCACTTAAATTGGGGAAAAATGGAGCATGTTAGTGTCAAGAGGCAGTCGAGTTAGACACCCGTCTACCGAGAGCTCAATATTGGATTCCGGAGCCTGTGCTATGTGGTACTTCCTGAGGTAATAGGAAATGATAACGGAATACTAAATGGCACAAAAGGTGACCTTCACTGCAGCCTGTTCAAAACTCTGTTTTTATTTATTTATTTACTTACTTATTGCGTGTGTTTGTGTGTGTGTGTGTGTGTGTGTGTATGTGTGTGTGTTTATGAGTGTGTGCTGTAGTTGAACCCCCACCTCCAGGTTTCCTGCCTTGTCTCCAGGGTGATGCGGCTTGGAAATAGGGAGCATCGCACTATGGCACTAAATTGTACTTTGCAGCCTTGACAATAATGTGTCAGATAACTTTAGCTCTTTCTTTTCAACTCACTTCAGGCTGCCTGGGAGCTGGAGCCCTTTAACCAAAAACACTCACACTTTATGATGTTCGTTGACAAACAATTTTTCTCTCCTTCTGTAGGACACACTAGAGTGTCTCAATTTTTATCGTCCCAGGTTTTACACTTCTCTAGTTCAGCACTCCACTATCACAAATCATCTCCACTAAAATTGACCAGAATGACGCATTCTCGATAAAATCGCATTTCTGGGTGAGGGACTGACAATGTGCTTTAGCCATGGTTAAGGAGCTTTTAATTTCTTTGATTATTTAGCACATTCCAGCACACTCACAGACTACTTGTAATGTTTTTTTCCTCGTTTCATTTAGCATCTGATGAAGTAATAGCAACAGACTGGATGGTGGCATTCTTTTCTTTAAAGAAGGCATGCTAAGTGTGCTTATTTATCTGCTTAACCTCCTGCTGAACCCCTTTTTTGTGAGGAATTTGAACATTATCCCTTCTGTTCATTCGGTATTCATTTGCTTTAAGCACATCTATTTATTACCGGCAACTGCGCTGCTGCTGGTGTACTTTCCTTTATACAGGCTTCGGACCAGCTGTTGCTCGTGTAGTTTCCTTAAAGCTGGGGTGGGAAATTGTTTTTGGTAATATTTGGTGAAATTTTCTTAACATTCGGACAGCTGGCAATAAACCAACTGCTCTGTGAAAAAAGATCAGATATCTATGAGTGTCCCCGGACAGATTTGCAGGGACCTCTGTATTTCATCACTCCCGGTAGCTAACATTCAGTGGGGGCAGTTCTTAGCCAGAAGGGCAGTTCTCAGCCAATTTTTTTACCCGCCTATCAAAATTGTGGTGCGCGTCCCTGAGAGGCTGACTGGAGAGGAGGGTTTTTCACCACTGTATACATTCAAAATCTTTCTTCTTCTGCCCAGATTATGCTTGCGCCAAAAGATCGCCTCCCTCAGCTTTAAGTAATACAGGTTTAAAACCTACTGACCAGCTCTTGCTTGTGTAGTTTCCTGCAGTCATACCTCCAGACATGTTGTGACACAGGAAGTCCCGACCATCTGAGAGGAAACAACGAAAATCAACCTTCAGCAGCAAAGCGCTGACTTCTCTTCCTCCTAAAGAGCTGCCTGGCCAAACTTAATTTAATAATAACAATAACAAGAAGAAGAATGGTGGTAGCTGCCATTTTTGGTGTCTTTGCAGGGGGGAGGGGGTGATTCCCATAGCTAATTTCAGTAATTCACACACAAACACAGTGTCTCTTGTACACACACGCCCACTCAGATCCCCCCCCCCCCCCCCACACACACACACACACAAAGGACATTTGTGTGTACATTGAGCTTAAGTCACTGAGACAGGGAAACAGCAGAGGCAGTTCTGCTCACTTGTCATTGATGAATGGCTGCACTCATGCCCCATGCCCTTCCATGCATTTTTTACTCTTTTTCTGCAGTTGAAATACATTTAGACTATTTTCACAAGCATTCCTTGTATAAGGTGCCATCACATTTTACTTGCATGAGTGACAATGATCAGTAGCCCAGGTTTGATAGCTTGTAGTCCAGCTATTCCAGAGTTTACATTTTGACCTGAACATAGGACCTTTAGAACCAAATTTTAGAGCGAGATTGCTTTTCATTTTCATGTTTTACTGTCTATACATTATATAAAAAAGGAAAAGGGCGTGTGCAAAAGTTTGGGAACCCTTTATTATTCTTTGTTGCCTTTTAAAAAGATGAATACCCAGACCAAGGTAATTTAACTGTTAGGGCTTCAATCTGAGACGGGTGCGTGGGGGTTGGACCCAAAATGCACGACTCAAACAATGGTTAGATAAAGTCCCGTCAGGGCTTTATTCGGGACGAATCCCAGGAGCGTAGTCAAAACGAGCAAAGTCCATACACGTAGATCCAGCCAAACAAACACTAAACAAACAAAAAGCACGGTGCTGAGGGAGGAGGCAAACTCGTAGTCGGTAGACGTGCAGGAAGGTCCGGTAGCAGGAGAGCCGTCAGCGGGGCAGAAGTACAGGCGGACGGCAGGCAGAGTCGTAGTCGAGGGCGATGCGGAAGTCAAAACCATGAAACAATCAGCGAGGCAAAGGTACAAAAATGGTAGGTGAAGACGTGGTCAAAAAACAAACGATGGTCAACGAAACAGAAATCAATAAACAATAGTCGGTAAAACAGGCTTGGCTCTTAACGTGAATCAATTAGTACTAATGCTCAAGCGTTGCGTAGTAAACTAGAGGCAGACAATTTCGCAGTGAACAGTAGCGTGACTGGGATATAAATGCAGGTGTAGACAGGTGTAGGCAATTAGTTAGAGCGTAGCAAGGAAATGGAAAACAGGTGCGATGGATGACAAGTTTAACAAGGTAATTAGTAATCGTTAGTAATAAACCTATCCTGCCCAAGCATTAGTAAATTAGTAAATGACATGCACGAGAAACGTAAGGTAACATGAACACATGATTAGTTTGTTAGTTTCTACCCAATCCTGATCTAGCGTTAGTAGTTTTAGTAAATAGACAAATGGAAACAATTAGGGCGTGAATGACAGAAAGAGAGAGAGAGAAAAGGCGGAACGCAAGGTTTGCGGAAAGACATGTAAAAGTGTATGTTTAAACAGTAACCAGTCTCCGTAACAATAAACATAAATCAAAACATAACACAAAACATAACACAAAACGAAACTAAGACGATAACCACTCAACATAACAAGGTAATATAATCGTAACGAAACATAACTAGACATGACGAGAAAATAAATCATAACAAGAAATAAACTAAACAACATGACGAACCTAGACTAACGTAATACATGATAAGACAATACAAGACTAAGACAAAATGAATAAACATAAAACATGGCGAGACAGACCTGAAACGTGACACAATCAGTCATATGAGTATAATTCACCTCCAGTACCTCCTCCATTGTGCCTTCTAAAGTATCCAAATGCAGTCCTTGTTCTGTCTATTGTTAACAACCATGGTGTCACGTTTCAGGTCTGTCTCGCCATGTTTTATGTTGATTTATGTTTATTCATGTTGTCTTAGTCACGTAGTGTCTTCATGTATTATGTTAGTCTAGGTTCGTCATGTTGTTTAGTTATGTTTCGTTACGATTTATTTTCTTGTCATGTTTAGTTATGTCTCGTTACGATTTATTTTCTTGTCATGTCTAGTTTTGTTTTCGTACGATTATATTCCTGGTTATGTTTAGTGATTATCGTCTTAGTTTCGCTTTGTGTTATGTTTCGATGCATGTTTATTGTTTCGTTAACTGGTCGTTGTTATGCATGCACTTTTACATGTTTTTCTGCAAACCTTGCGTTCCGCCTTTTCTCTCTCTCTCTCTCTCTCTCGTTCTGTCCTTCACTCCCCTAATGTTTCTATTTGTCTATTTACTAAAACTACTAACGCTAGATCAGGATTGGGTAGAAACTAACAAGACTAATCATGTGTTCATGTTACCTTACGTTTCTCGTGCATGTCATTTACTAATTTACTAATGCTAGGGCAGGATAGGTTTATTACTAACGATTACTAATCTCCTTGTTAAACTTGTCATCCATCGCACCTGTTTTCCATTTCCTTGCTACGCTCTAACTAATTGTCTACACCTGTCTACACCTGCATTTATAGCCCAGTCGCGCAATTGTTCACTGCGAAATTGTCTGCCTCTGTTTTCCACGCAACTCTTGAGCATTTACTGTTTTGATTACACGTTACGATCCAAGCCCGTCATCGACTATTGTTTATTGATTTCTGTTTTGTGACCATCGTTGGTTTTTTGACTTCGTCCTTGCCTACCGTTTTTGTACTTTTGCTTCGCTGATTGTTTCATGGTTTCGACTCCCGCTTCGTCCACGACTACGCCTCTGCCTGCCGTACGTCTGTTCATCTGCCCCGCTGACAGCTCTCCTGCTACCGGACCTCCCTGCACGCCTACCGACTACGAGATTGCCTCTTCCCTCGGCACCGTGCTTTTTGTTTGTTTTGTATTTGTTTGGCTGGATCTACGTGTATGGACTTTGCTTGTGTTGACTACTCTCCTGGGATTCGTCCCGAATAAAGCCCTGAGGGGTCTTTATATTACTATTGTTTCTGAGTCGTGCATTTTGGGTCCAACCCCCACGCACCCGTCTCACATGGGTTCCTCTAACATTATTAGACAATGGAAGATCAATGGAACAGCTGAAGTCAAGGCAAGGTCTTGAAGACCAAGAAGGATTTCAGATAGAATGGCCCGAGACCTGGTGAGAAATGCTCAGAAGAAACCACACATCACTGCAAAAAAAGAAGTAACAAACACAGGTCTAGCTGTTCATAGGATAACAACGTACTTTAAACAACAAAGACCTAGATGGCCAGAAAGAAGAACCTCAACACAAAATTAAGCTTCTGAAGTATGCAAAATGAAACATTGAGAAGCCTGGGAGTGGAAGGAATCCTGTTCTGCCAGGAAGAATTGGGAAAAATTCCAGAAGTAAGAATTTAAAATCTGAAGAAATGTGTCATGTTTAACGTGGCCATTTAGAGGTCAGGTTCACTTCTGTTCACTTATTAATTGTAAAAGGCTTTTTGACCAGGGATGCCCAAATTTTTGCACACTATTGCAGCTAACTTCAGCTAACTGCTGTGAATGCACGTTCCTCCCTTCACCTAGCCTAACTGTGATTGATTGCCTTGTAAATGGTCATTGATGTCATGATTGCTTAATTGAACGATTGCGATTTGTTTCGTTTCGTTTACAGAGATACGGGTGTGGCCTTAGCAAGACTTAGCAAATGGGGAAAACGAGAGGTTCAGGCATTTAAAAGGATTCAAGGATTTTAAAAGAGCCTTACTCTAGAAGAAACGTTTAATGTAGGATCTAATTTTGTATGCGGTTCACAGAGATTAATTCATAAGGTCTGTTTGCTTCAGTCTTACACCTCTCCAGTTAGGGACTCGTGCTAATTGCACCTGTTAACCTGCTGTAAAGCCTGTCAGCTATGGGCGACTAGGGAATGACAGTGGCACAATGTTAATCTCATTACGCTTCATTCGATGCTGTGTAACATTTTACTTTCATCCAGTTTGAATATTTTTGCAGAAATGGGTCCCTACAGAGAAGATGGGTTTTTTTCCCCAATCTCCTCGGTGAGCCACAGAATCCCAAACCCCTCCCACACACAAAATAAAAACATGAAGCTCATAGCAAAGTCATGTGCGCAATTTAAACCAGATATAATTCTATGATTTAAAAAAAAAAACATGTTATCGGTTTCAATAACACATTTTCTGGCAGATAATCTGTGGAGGAATGCCTGGATAACTCTACTTTACCCCCCCCCCACATTTATGTCTCGACTGAGAGAGTGGGTACTCATGGGATATCACCTCAGACTGGAGGAAAAACAGCGAATACGGTTTTGTTTAGAACGGAAACCGTGAAAGAGCAGGAGCCACTCTACGTCACCATCAAAATCCATTTGGATCTGGGAGAGAAAAAAAGTGTTAAATGAGTTACATTCTCAAATGCAGTAACCTTTCTCACAGTAGGAGAAAAAAAGAGCAAATAGGAAGCTACTATATGACGGCATGCCTTGGGATTTAAGCGATAGACTTAGGGGGTTGTCTGGCATTTTGAAAATTGATTGCACAGAAGAAAAAAAAAATGCGAGGGTCCTCTGAGGATGAGTACTGGGAGACTAACCTTACGCCACCCCTCAAATCCGCCACCCACCTCCCCTTCGCGCATAGGCGTTCAGCTGTTTGTCCGGGAGATGAATGCACCGCTGTGTAACGAACCATCCGAAAGTGTACTTTTTACAGTTGCCTTCCAACATGTTTTTAACCCTGCGGTCACACCCGAGCAGAGAAATACAATATTTAGAGGGTGGGGGTAGAGCCACACCACAGCAGAGAAATACAGTATTTTTAGGGTGAGGGTAGAGCTCTCCGTACGTATGATAAGTTTGGCTCCCGTTGCTAACGGTGTTGCTAACAGTGTCGCTAACGGTCAGGGTGTAGCAGGCCAGTGAATGGGGCCGCTGGGTTTCGCAGCGCATCTGTTTCGCCCAGTGGCCTTGCTGGCCGTAAATAAACCCCTCTCTTGCCGCAAGCCTCTGGGGGCGCCACGTATTCGTCCCCCTTCAGCCCCCGCCCCCGCCCCCCCGTCTACCCCACCCACCCGTCTCAGCCCAAAGTGACAGCAGGGTGACGACACGCTGGAAATGCTACAAGTCACGGCCCCTGGTCCTGAGGTATCCCCTTAGGTTAAAAATAGGAGGGACGGCAAACCCCCCTGTCCCCAAAACTCACACACGTGCACACACACACACACAAAACACACATGCTCTTGTACACACACACACACACACACGCTCTCATGCACACACATGCACACACACACACATGCTCTCACACACACACACACACGTGCACACACACTCACATGCTCAATCACATTCTCACATGCTCTCTCACACACACACACACACACACGTGCACACACACTCACATGCTCACTCACATTCTCACATGCTCTCATACAGACACACACACACACACACACACACACGTGCACACACACTCACATGCTCACTCACATTCTCACATGCTCTCTCACACACACACACACACACACACACACGTGCACACACACTCACATGCTCACTCACATTCTCACATGCTCTCATACACACACACACACACACACACACACACACATACACCACCAGGGCCAGGCATACAAATCAGACGCGGACACAGGGCTAGTTTCCATGTTATCCCATCCCTCAAGTCCCTGTCTATGAACTCCCCCCAGAGATTGCTGTAATATCCAGCACAGGACACAGTGATGGAGAACTTTCCACCTTATTCAAGTCTGTCAAATCCCCAGCAGCAAGCTGAAAGCCGGTCACACGCCCCCACCCCCGCTCGCCCCTGGCACAGCTATTTTTAATGCCGTCCACAGCTCTGATCGAGCCGCAGAATTCTCTCTACCTGTTTATCCTGCCCGCGTGCGCACCAGCTGAGACACCGGTCTTCCACGGGCGTACCAGTCCCCCTTCTCTCAAGCAAAGCCCAAAATGGATGCACTTGCGCCGGCGTCTAATCTAGGAACGCCTGCAGCCGCCGTGTCTGAGTGTTCCCGCTCTCTTATCGCCGCCGAGTAACGAGGGACTATCCTAGCTCTCGTTTTACGCCGTTAGAAGATTGACAGCTCCTCCTAACAGCAAAGGCTGCTGGGATATGTCCCTTTAAGAAGCTACCGTACGCTGGCTCGTGTGCTATCGTACGCACACACACAGAGAGGCGCACACATACGCACACACGCGTGCGCTTTTACCTCTAACCGTGACTTTATTTCACCGCGTGTTTACAGGGCAAACCTTACACTGCCATCGGCATTCATCCGACGTTCCGAACGCAGCTGGTTTCGAGGGGATCGCTCCGAAAGCTAAATCAAATTACGCCGCGGCATTGCTTAATTGCCGTTTCAGCTTTGATGGCGATTTCCCATGGTAGCCAACTTTTCTAATAAACTAAGTGCTTTCCAGTGTCTCCTGGGCTGTTGTAGAGCGCTGGGTTGTACACAGCTTCTGAAAGCCCCGGAGTTTCACTAAGCTTAGGACATACTGTACACCTGAGGCATAAGGAATATGCTGCAATATTGGTGTGTTCTATTCAAAATATTACATTACATTCATGGCATTTGGCAGACGCTCTTATCCAGAGCGACGTACAGTTGATTAGACTAGGCAGGAGACAATCCTCCCTTGGAGCAATGCAGGGTTAAGGGCCTTGCTCAAGGGCCCAACGGCTGTGTGGATCTTATTGCGGCTACACCGGGGATCGAACCACCGACCTTGCAGGGTCCCAGTCATGTGCCTTAACCACTATGCTTGTTGATTTTAATACATTTTGAGAACCTGCATTACACACACACACACACACACACACACACACACACAATAGTAATAATGTATGCCTGCACGTACATACGTACTATGCCAAATAGAATATATGCACCTACTGGTTGGCATATTTTTAATCATTTATTCCAACCATTTAGATTTGACCAGAAGTTAGTGTAGCTTTGTCCTCAAGCTTAAAAATGGAGCTACTTCCCATTCCACTGTTTATTTATTAATACGACTAAATGTGTCAGCTGTATCCCAGCTACACCTAGTAAAATGCTTTACATTTACAACATATGACAAATACTCACATTCAGATCTAAAAGTAGAGAAATACAAAGTGCAAAAGTAGAATAATGTTTTGTAAGTAAGCACATAAAAACCTTGGCAAGCGCCTGTGTTCATTTCTTTTTCCCATATCGCTGATTTACTTGGTAGCTTTGAGCGCCGTGTGTTTTATTACTTCTCTGCTGCGAAGGTAGTTTTATAAATATTTACTGTCAGTGTTCAGTCATTTGTTTTCGATCAATACTGTACTATTACTGCCCGCGCCGTGCTTTTTCATTGAATCTGGCGTGTCGGCGTAATTCAGTTCTGACTCGCACCGCGTTACGAAATCGCTGACATGTCCTGCCGAGTTGTGGTTTTATGTCCGATTGTGAGTTTGGGCTAAAAATACGCCTCCCTGGATCCGTGCCCCTGGGACCCTTTGGGTGTCCGCGATTCCTTTAATGAATCACTTTGGCGAAAACAACGGCCACCGATTCTCAAAGGCGGGAGGGATGCGGCTGACAGGGGGACCAAAATAAGTGGAGCAAATGACATTTCTGGCCGCGGCTGGCATGCGGCGTTCGTCGAAAATACGAACGCCATCCAGTGCCCCTGTCGGCAGGCACTCCGTCTCCGACTGTCGGAGCCCGAATTCTCAGCATTTCCACAGGTTGTCCGGTCAGTGTGCCATCCAGCTTTCTGGGTCACAAGATTCCCTTGGCGTTCAAAACACATTCCAGGGTGATTCCCCTCTGGCAGAGAATTAAAATGGTCTATTTGGAGATGATTTAAAGAGTCGACTAATGACTGCCTGCATGATGATGATATCTTTTGTGTACCGGTGAAATGAAAAAACGAGACAAGATTCATGTGTGTGTGTGTGTGTTGGAGAGTGTGAGCATCTGTGTGTAAGCGAGAGAGAGAGTGAGAGAGAAGAGAAGAGAGAGGAGAAGAGGGTGTGTTATTTGTTGTTTTCATGTCTGGTTACTGTTAATTTGTTTCTAGCCTTGAGTACTGTTCATTGTTAAATGGACGTTTTTATAACAAGAGTACGCTTTGGCAATAGGAAATGTATGGTTTTAACATTCCAATAATGAAAAATGAATTTAATTGAGAGAGAGAGAGAAGGAAAAAGAGAGAGCAAGAGTTTTGAGTTTTAACACACCTTATCACAGAAGAAGAGAGAGAATGAGAGACAGAGTGAGAGAGTTTTTAGTTTTAACACACCTGATCACAGAAGGAGAGAGAAGGCGAGAGACAGAGTGAGAGAGTTTTTAGTTTTAACACACCTGATCACAGAAGGAGAGAGAAGGCGAGAGACAGAGTGAGATTGTTTTTAGTTTTAACACACCTGATCACAGAAGAAGAGAGAGAAGGCGAGAGAGAGTGAGAAAGACAGATGGAGAAAGACAATTTCCAGAAAAGAGGATCAGAAGCTGCAATTTATTTTTCTTCTTTTTTAGATCAAATAAAGAACCCAGCAGGTGTGTGAGAGCCCCCCTCAGATCTTGCAGCTGTTAGTGGGGGATTAATGATTTTCCTGTCAATTATTATCTGATTAGAATCGTGTGGGTTTAACTGTCATACGTATGGTGCAGCTGGGATCGATGCAGGGGTGAGAATCGTGTGACAGAAACCCACGAACACCCACAAATCACAGTTAGGCCCTCAACTTTTCAAACGTTAATGCAGGGCCCTCTGTACCTCCATTACAGGGCCTCTATCTGCAGCTAATGCCAGGGCCCTCTGTACCTCCACCACAGGGCCTCTATCTGCAGCTAATGCCAGGGCCCTCTGTACCTCCACCACAGGGCCTCCATCTGCAGCTAATGCCAGGGCCCTCTGTACCTCCACCACAGGGCCTCCATCTGCAGCTAATGCCAGGGCCCTCTGTACCTCCACCACAGGGCCTCTATCTGCAGCTAATGCCAGGGCCCTCTGTACCTCCACCACAGGGCCTCTATCTGCAGCTAATGCCAGGGCCCTCTGTACCTCCACCACAGGGCCTCTATCTGCAGCTAATGCCAGGGCCCTCTGTAACTCCACCACAGGGCCTCTATCTGCAGCTAATGCCAGGGCCCTCTGTACCTCCACCACAGGGCCTCCATCTGCAGCTAATGCCAGGGCCCTCTGTACCTCCACCACAGGGCCTCTATCTGCAGCTAATGCCCGGGTGAGAGGGGAGAGCAAATACTTTTCAGCAGAATTTGATTATCTCCATAAACCATATGGGTGGGATTACCTTAATATCGGATTACGGCTATAATGGGCCCTGTGTTTATTCTCCAGTCCTCAGATCTAGAGATTTGCATCCTCAATTATTTTTTTATATTTATTAATTAATTAATCCATTCAGGAAAAGAAAACCAAATGTACTCAAGCAGAAACGGGGGGGGGCCGCGGACGTTGTCCGATCTGCTCATTTTGGCAGTGGCGGAAAGTTTGTCGTGTTCCCAGAGCATCCGGGGAGAGAGAGAGAGAGAGAACCTTCTCAACGTCTCCTGCAAGGGAAGAGACAAAAAGCAATTTCAGCTGCTATGTGCGAGCATTATTAAAAAAATAATATCAAAAAGAAGCCATACAACGTCTGCCTTCGGCCATCATAACTCAGCCCACGCCGACACGGGGAAGCAGATGGAACTTAAGCCCGACCCGGAGAAATGTGAAATTTGATTAAAATAACCCCGAATTGGGCCAGCGCACAGTGTCTGGTCTAATCTGGAGTATATTAATATCACCCTCAGAGCCCTTCTTATGAAACACCCTCCACTGCTGTGACGGAGAGATGGCTCCCGGCGCGGGGGGAGGAGATGAGCAGCCTACGTGCTAACGTGCTAACACTGTAGCGCTGCCGTGGTCTCCATGGTGACCCTGCACTCAGACGTCGCACAGCGAGGTGAAGTACAGAGACACCTCGCTGAGCAAACTTCCTGTCCTGATCCCTTGATATATGATGACTGGGTCGACTATGCCAACTGTGACTATCGAGTTCTGCTCTGACACTTTGTAGAACAAAGAAATCTAGACACTCAGGCTGAAGTGGAATGAGACTTTATCGAACTGGCTGTCTGCAGAATACAGTTTACACACAGACCGAATACACTTGATCCTTTGAAGTGTTGTTTTTTTTAAATGTTTTTTATTTTATTTTTTATTTAAAAGTCAATGTTCGAGAACATTGTTTTCAATCACCAGTACGGATTGTCACATTAGTATTACTGTAGAATATTCAGTTCTAGTCAATTCTAGAACATTCTAGTCCAGTGGTCTGGTCCTGGAGAACTACAGAGTATGCTGTTTTTTGTTGTTACTTATTTAATAAATCAGAGCAGTAGATTAAATGGTTAACTCACCTCACCTGGTTACCTGGCTCTCAAGAGTGTGCTGATTTTAAGGTGAAAACAAAAAGCAGCAGACCCAGTAGCTCTCCACAACCAGGATTGGAGACAGACCACAGTTCATTACGATCTCACGCCTGAAAGGGTTAAACCTGTGCAGCCAGTGCATTCTCCTCGATCGATTTGCGTCTGGGTAGATTCGGCCAAACTCGCAGGGAGTTACAAACTGTCAGTTTGTCTTCAACAGACGCCAGCTGTCCAGGTTATTTAGAGACAGACCTGTGTCAGAATCATTCACAGCATGCCTCAGTGTCCTGTGCTATTCAATAACCCTGCATCAAAACCTTTGCAAGCGGGTGCGTTTGCCTTCAAAGCAGTACAGCAATTGACAGCTGCACCATCTAGGGCAGCAGAACTGGGTTGAAATAGTACTGTATTTCTCAAATACTTCAAATACTTTTCTACTACCCTGCTGAAATAACGCAGCTCTAGCTTGGTTTTTAGGCAGGTGGTAGCTGGTTGACCAGTTCTGACCAGCTCCCAGATTGACATGCTTTGACCAGTTCAAACTATGTTTTGAAACATCTGATAGCAGCTTGACCAGCTCATACCCAGCTAGATCAGCTTATAACAAGCTTGACCAGCTCAATGTTCAAGCTGGTATAGCTGCATTTTACAGCAGGGTAGTCGAGTGCAGAAAAGTATTTGGAATCAAAACAAATACTAACAACTACTATTTAAACCTGGGCCTGTAGGGTAGTACGTGGGTGAACATATTCTGTCACCACACCTGGGGAATTACTGTTTTCCATTTGCAGGCAGTGTAGTTTTTAGATTCAACACTTTAGAATGCTCTAGTCTCATAATGCAGTTTGGCTTGGAATCCTGTTTTATGTTACAACATTTTCTTTTTTACCAGTGGTATAGTAAAAAAAAGAAAGAAAATACTGGATAGAGTAAGAGATATGTTCATAAATCATTTCTACCTGCTTAATGCGTTTAATACTTCATAAAAATGGCAGTACCCTGTAGCTATGTATTCGAAAGCTAGACAGTATATATACACACACACACACACACACACACACACACTCATGTGCATGCACACTCACACACACACATGCATGCACACACACACACTCATGTACACACACAGACACACACAGGCACACACACATGTGCACACGCACACAGACACCTGCCCGCCCTTAATGTCAGCACACACTTAGGGGAAATGGAATGGGATCGCCCGGTATCTGAGTGATGGGAGCGACAGCAGGACCCACAGAAGATCGGCACGCCGTGTGTCATACTAACACTGCGCTGATGGAAGATATGAACACCTGTAACTGTGCATTGCTCCTGCACACAGTCCCACACACTCACACAGTCACACACACACACAGTGATAGAGACCAGTGTAATGATGAACTGGAGTAATGGAGACCAGTGTAATGATAAACTGGAATAATGGAGACCAGTGTAATGATAAACTGGAATAATGGAGACCAGTGTAATGATAAACTGGAGTAATGGAGACCAGTGTAATTAAACTGGAGTAATGGAGACCAGTTTAATGGTAAACTGGAGTAATGGAGACCAGTGTAATGATAGACTGGAGTAATGGAGACCAGTGTAATGATAGACTGGAGTAATGGAGACCAGTGTAATGAAACTGGAATAATGGAGACCAGTGTAATGATAGACTGGAGTAATGGAGACCAGTGTAATGATAGACTGGAGTAATGGAGACCAGTGTAATGATAAACTGGAGTAATGGAGACCAGTGTAATGAAACTGGAATAATGGAGACCAGTGTAATGATAAACTGGAATAATGGAGACCAGTGTAATGATGAACTGGAGTAATGGAGACCAGTGTAATGATGAACTGGAGTAATGGAGACCAGTGTAATGAAACTGGAATAATGGAGACCAGTGTAATGATAAACTGGAGTAATGGAGACCAGTGTAATGATAGACTGGAGTAATGGAGACCAGTGTAATGATAGACTGGAGTAATGGAGACCAGTGTAATGATAAACTGGAGTAATGGAGACCAGTGTAATGAAACTGGAATAATGGAGACCAGTGTAATGATAAACTGGAATAATGGAGACCAGTGTAATGAAACTGGAATAATGGAGACCAGTGTAATGATAAACTGGAGTAATGGAGACCAGTGTAATGATAGACTGGAGTAATGGAGACCAGTGTAATGATAAACTGGAGTAATGGAGACCAGTGTAATGATAGACAGGAGTAATGGAGACCAGTGTAATGATAAACTGGAGTAATGGAGACCAGTGTAATGATAGACTGGACTAATGGAGACCAGTGTAATGATAAACTGGAGTAATGGAGACCAGTGTAATGATAGACTGGAGTAATGGAGACCAGTGTAATGATAAACTGGAGTAATGTAGACCAGTGTAATGACGAACTGGAGTAATGGAGACCAGTGTAATGATGAACTGGAGTAATGGAGACCAGTGTAATAATAGACTGGAGTAATGGAGACCAGTGTAATGATAAACTGGAGTAATGGAGACCAGTGTAATGAAACTGGAATAATGGAGACCAGTGTAATGATAAACTGGAATAATGGAGACCAGTGTAATGATGAACTGGAGTAATGGAGACCAGTGTAATGAAACTGGAATAATGGAGACCAGTGTAATGAAACTGGAGTAATGGAGACCAGTGTAATGATAAACTGGAGTAATGGAGACCAGTGTAATGATGAACTGGAGTAATGGAGACCAGTGTAATGATAGACTGGAGTAATGGAGACCAGTGTAATGATAAACTGGAGTAATGGAGACCAGTGTAATGATAGACTGGAGTAATGGAGACCAGTGTAATGATAAACTGGAGTAATGGAGACCAGTGTAATGATAGACTGGAGTAATGGAGACCAGTGTAATGATAGACTGGAGTAATGGAGACCAGTGTAATGATAAACTGGAGTAATGTAGACCAGTGTAATGATGAACTGGAGTAATGGAGACCAGTGTAATGATGAACTGGAGTAATGGAGACCAGTGTAATGATAGACTGGAGTAATGGAGACCAGTGTAATGATAGACTGGAGTAATGGAGACCAGTGCAATGGTAGACTGGAGTAATGGAGACCAGTGTAATGATAGACTGGATTAATGGAGACCAGTGTAATGATAGGCGGAATTACTGAGTCGTGGTCACGCTCAACTTTAAGAAAGTTGTCATGACATTGGTCATTAATAAACAAGCCGGACGGCCCTGCTATGCCAGAGTCAAACAAGAAGGATGCTGTCGCAGTGCAGTATGGGGTCTCATTTACTGGGCAGTGCACTCAGCTAGATTTGAGAATAAGGCATTCAATGCCATTTCTTTCCACAATTTTAAGAAGCAGCTGTTGTATATAGCAGGGGCCATACATACAGAAATATCTCATAAAATAAATACACATTTGTTCATATTCCTTAGTATGTACTGTACATTAATGTAGCTCATATAAAACTGACATTTATACAGTATATGAGTACTTCTTGTAACAGCACTACTTATAGTACATAGATTAAAATTGACCCAGTCTTGCAGGTCCCACTCTAATGGTCTTCTCTGCCGCTGTATTCCCAGGGGTTGAGCTGGAAGTGCCCCGGGTGGATATTCAACAGCCTGTCAATCCGGGCAGGTGACTGTCGAGCCGTTAGCCAACATATTCAAACCGCATTAGTGGAAAATGACAGTTTGACCTAACGGAGTACTGCGGCTGATGCGAAGTTCATAAAATGTCTGTTCACGCAGGTCCAGCCAAGGCGTCTCGTCTTTTTCTTCGTCTCCGCGGTCAAAATAAATGCTGGAATTATTCGGTGCGAGAATGAAAACCCAAGGAGTACCTCATAAAATAAGAAGAAAAAAAAAAAAACTTCTTTCATGTTTCACGTCATGTCTGAGCCTTTTCATTTTCTGAGGCAGTCCTCGTATAAATGTTGCCATTTGAATTCTGTCTTCAGGGGGCCATTTTGTGTCATACAGTTTGACAGAAAGCTGATGGTTCAGGCAATGGGGAGGAGTTACTTAGCCGCATATGGATAAATGGACAGGATGTCCATTCAGAAGCTGTCACTTCCTGCCTTTTGTGAAACCAGTCTATAATATGAATGGCAATTCAGTTGAAATGGTCTATTTATATAAAGTATTTATATCCATGCTTCAATATAAACTCAGTGAGCACTTTATTAGGTATGTATTAGAGTTATTTATTAGACTTATTTTTTGCTTTGCCCACAGAACTGCTGGTCACTGGATGTTTTTAGTTTTTTGCACCATTCTCTGCAAACTCTAGAGACACTTCTGCATGAAAATCCCAGAAAATAAGCAGTTTCTGAGATACTCAAACCACTCTGTCTAGCACCAACAATCATCCCACGGTCAAAGTGACTAAGATCACATTTCTTCACCATTCTGACATTTGGTCTGAGAAACAGCTGAACCTCTTGACCATGTCTGCATGCTTTTATGCATTTAGTTGCTGTCTCATGATTGGAAGATCAAATATTGACATTAACAAGCTGGTGTACAGGTCTACCTAATAAAGTGATCACTGAATGTATATTACATTCATTCTGGTGGCCTTGCGGAGTATATGCACAGAAAAGAGACTTAACGCACAGCAGGGCCGAGTGGGGGAGCCGTTTCTTGTCAGCGTCGTCTTTCATTGTTACATTTCCACCTGCGCCGCATTTGCGTCTCATTTAAAGCCACCTAATGGAGATGCATTGTGAGCGTGTATGGATGTATGCGCCCCATACATGCAGTCAAGGTAGTGGATGCGTACGGGGCACCAGAGGGGATTGCAGTGTGAATTGAACACACACCCCCCCAGAACGATTATCTTATCAAGCCGAGGTTGTCAGTCGCTGACAATCTGAACTCGGAAAAAATATGATGCAGTTCGGTGTATTCCTGTACCTGCTCAAAAAGACGCTGAACATGAAATACAAATTCATCAACAAATAAAACATTTATGCCTTTGTTTTTCCTTGTGCAATATGCATATACTGGAAATTGGAAGTCAGTCATCTGACAAATGAATCTATTGTAAGGGGCCATTCTGCTTGAGCTGTGATGGCTGGGAATGATTTAGCGGGAGCACTGGCTAGATAAACAAAACAAATTAGGATGCATATTCCTCAAGTGGGTTTACTGGAAGCTATGGTGTGTGTGTACATGTGTGCGCGTGACCGTGAGTGTGTGCATGCGTTCAAGTGTCCATGTGAGTGTCTGTGTGTGTGCACGCGCTTGCATGTGTCAGTGTGTGTATGTGTGTGTGTGTGTGCATGCTTGCATGTGTCAGTGTGTGTATGTGTGTGTGTGTACATGCTTGCATGTTTGAGAGTGTGTGTGTGTACGTGCTTGCATGTGAGTGAGTGTGTGTGTGTGTGTGATTGTGAGTGAGTGAATGTGAGTCAGTGTGTGTGTGTGTGTGCATGCTTGCATGTGTCAGTGTGTGTATGTATGTGTGTACACATGCTTGCATGTTTGAGAGTGTGTGTGTGTGTACATGCTTGCATGCGAGTGAGTGTGTGTGTGTGTGATTGTGAGTGAGTGAATGTGAGTCAGTGTGTGTGTGTGTGTGTGTGTACCTGCTTGCATGTTTGAGTGTGTGTGTACGTGCTTGCATGTGTTTGTATGCGTGTGTGTATGTACGTGCTTGCATGTTTGAGTGTGTGTGTGTACGTGCTTGCATGTGTGTGTATGTGTGCGTGTGTGTGTACGTGCTTGCATGTTTGAGAGTGTGTGTGTACGTGCTTGCATGTGTGTGTGAGTGTGAGTGAGTGAGTGAGTGTGAGTGTGTGTGTCTGTGTGTGTGAGTGAGTGTGTGTGTACGTGCTTGCATGTTTGAGTGTGTGTGTACGTGCTTGCATGTGTGTGTGTGTGTGTGTACGTGCTTGCATGTGTGTGTGTGTGTGTGTACGTGCTTGCATGTTTGAGAGTGTGTGTGTACGTGCTAGCATGTGTGTGTGAGTGTGAGTAAGTGAGTGAGTGTGAGTGTGTGCGTCTGTGTGTGTGAGTGAGTGTGTGTCAGTGTGTGTGTGTGTGTGAGTGTGTCAGTGCGTGTGAGTGAGTGAGTGTGTGTCAGTGTGTGTGTGTGAGTGTGTGTCAGTGTGTGTGCGAGTGTGTGTGAGTGTGTGTGTGTGTGTGTGAGTCAGTGTGTGTCACAGTGTGTGTGAGTGAGTGAGTGTGTGAGTGTGTGTGAGAGAGTGTGTGTCAGTGTGTGTGTGTGTATGTCAGTGTGTGTGAGTGAGTGTCAGTGTGTGTGTGTGTGTGTGTGAGTGTGTGTCGGTGTGTGTGTGTGAGTGTGTGTCAGTGTGTGTGTGTGTCAGTGTGTGTGTGTGTGTGTGTGTGTGTGTCAGTGTGTGTCAGTGTGTGTGTGTGTGTGTGTGTGTGTGTGTGTGAGTGTGTGTGTGTGTGTGTGTGTGTGTGTGTGTGTGAGTGTGTTCAGTTGCAGCTTCACCAGAGCAGTTTTCTTTCCCCTTTCTTTCTTTCCTCCCACTAAAATAGCATTCTACAAGCTGGGCATTCTTTCTTCCAAGAAAAAAATGGACATAATGAACAAATGGAAGAAGCATAGCTACAGCAATTTTATGAGATAATAAAAGCATTAATTAAGCAGGTAGAAATTATTTTAGGTTTATTCTTTTATTCTCTTTACTCTAATGGGTTATTCTATTAGGTTTGTCAGTATCGTAACTTAGACTAGAATTTCAAGCTGCACTGTAAGTACTGTATGTACGTGTGTGTGTGTGTGTGTGTCTGTGTGTCTGTGTGTGTCTGCAAATGTTACTCCAACAGCTTTTCAACCAGATTGACATTTGGCTCGTAGCTAATTTTATGTTGGGAAAAATATCCATCCATCCATCCATCCATCATCACCCGCATATCCGGAGTCGGGTCGCGGGGGCAGTAGGCAAAGCCGGGTATTCCAGGCGTCCCTCTCCCCAGCAACGCATTCTAGCTCCTCCTGGGGGATCCCGAGGCGTTCACTGGCCAGGAGAGATATATAATCTCTCCAGCGGGCTCTGGGTCTCCCTCGGGGTCTCCGCCCAGTTGGACGAGCCCGGAAAACCTCCAAAGGGAGGCGCCCGGGAGGCATCCTGATCAGATGCCCGAACCACCTCAATTGGCTCCTTTCGACGTGAAGGAGCAGCGGCTCTACTCCGAGCTCCCTCCGGATGTCCAAGCTCCTCACCCTATCTCTAAGGCTGAGCCCGGCCACCCTACGGAGGAAGCTCATTTCGGCCGCTTGTATACGCGATCTCGTTCTTTCGGTCACTACCCAAAGCTCGTGACCATAGGTGAGGGTTGGGACGTAGATCGACCAGTAAATCGAGAGCTTCGCCTTCCGGCTCAGCTCCCTCTTCACCACAACGGTCCGGTGCAACGCCCGCATTACTGCTGACGCTGCACCGATCCGCCTGTCGATCTCACGCTCCCTTCTACCCTCACTCGTGAACAAGACCCCGAGATACTTGAACTCCTTCACAAAGACTCGTTCCCAACCCGGAGGGAGCAATCCACCGTTTTCCGGCAGAGAACCATGGCCTCGGACTTGGAGGTGCTGACTCTCATCCCGGCCGCTTCACACTCGGCTGCAAACCGTTCCAGTGCGTGCTGAAGGTCACGGTCCGATGAAGCCAGCAGAACCACATCATCCGCAAAAAGCAGAGATGCGATTCTGAGGTCACCAAACCGGACACTCTCCTCACCTCGGCTGCGCCTTGAGATCCTGTCCATGAATACCACAAACAGGACCGCTGACAAGGGGCAACCAACTGCCATTTGGTACATAAGCACAAATGACAGTCAGAGCCTTCCCCCCAGCGACACGTAGTCGCAGAGAGGCGACCCTCTCGTTCCCCGGGTGGAACTCCAACACAGTGGCGCTCAGCCGGTGGCTTGTGAGTATCCCCACACCCGCCCGGCGCCTCTCACCTTGAGCAACTCCAGAAAAGAACAGAGTCCAGCCCCTCTCCAGGAGTTTGGTTCCGGAACCAGTACTGTGCGTGGAGGTGAGCCCAACTATATCTAGTTGGTACCGCTCCGCCTCCCGCACTAGCTCCGGTTCCTTCCCCACCAGAGAGGTGACGTTCCACGTCCCCAGAACCAGTCTGCGACGCCGAGGATCAGCACGCCCGGATCCCCGCCTTTGCCTACTGCCCGTTGGGCAAACCACCCGACTCCGATGCCGACCCCTGCAGGTGGTGAGCCCACAGGGCGGCGACCCCACGTGACCAGTTCGGGCTGTGCCCGGCCGGGCCCCATGGGATAAGGCCCGGCCACCAGACGCTCGCCGACGAGCTCCCCTCCCGGGTCTGGCTCCAGCAGGGGGCCCCGGTTTCCCTTTTCCGGGCGAGGTAACTGGGTCTTTGTGTGGCCGTATCATGGGAGTCTTTGAATCGCTCTTAGTCCGGCCCCTCCCCCGGGACCAATTTGCCTTGGGAGACCCTACTGGGGGCTAACAGTGCCCCCGACAACCTAGCTCCCAGGATCACCGGGACACACAAACCCCTCCACCACGTTAAGGTGGCGATTCCTCGGAGGGGCAAATATATATATCCTATTGATTACAGATAGACTTTCTACCTTGCAAAGCCTCACTGGTAAGTGATGAAAGCAAATATAATAATATTAGCTATTTTAAGTTAGTTGCAATTCTTGCAAGCTAACATGCATATTGCAACATTCAACACAATGTTAATTCTTGCAGCATAATGTTAATTCGTGAAAGAGTCATTTCATAACATTCTAGTCATTTAGCAGACCCTCTTATCCAGAGTGACATACAATAAAGTGAAAATCATAACCAGGGGTCGATTCATATTTATACAGAATAAGCTGCATTGCCACAAATTCAAGCCAACTTAGTGTGTCCTCGAGCTTTCCGCGCTAGCATTTATCGTGTAAAGCACTACCGTCTGAATGCATCTTGTGATGCTTCTTCTCTCTGGTACCGTAATGGCGGAGCTCAAGCAGAGTGGGGGAGCCAAATTCTGGGTATTCACAATGTATTTATTTCCTATATCCCCACATCGACCATACGAGCCAGGTCTCACGGCTTCTATTCTACATTTACATATACGACTAGTGTCCACACGTCAAACATCACCGTTAGAAAACATAACAATAAAAGAGAAAATATAGAATGTGTAATAGCTGTCCTCTTTGTAGGTAGGCGAACTGTCAACAACTTCGACTTACGCGCCAAGCGCGGGGCAGTGACGTTGCTTATGCCCACACGCAGCCCAAACGTCAACTCTTAAAGAGACATACCACATTTCTTGACCGTTACAATCTTCTTGTGCTTTTGGACACAAAACTACCCATTTGTAGTTCTATTTGAACAATTATCTGAGTGAAGTCACAAAAACGATGGTTGATGGTCATGGGTCACTTTGAACAGTCTCGTTAATTCAGTAATTTGTTTCGGCTGAGGAATGGTCCCTGCTGCTATATACTGGATCTCGGAATAACATCAACCCATTTCATCATGAACTTTGACGTACAGTGAAATAAACTAGTCCAAATAGTCCAAATAACTGGCTTAAATGAATTCCTTCATTCAGAAATTCAAGTTCTAATTATCGGGACCAAATGTCGATTGAATACGGACCTCATTGTGCCAACTTTACATGTCACGGAAGCTTCCAGCAGGTCTCTTTAGCTCCTGAGAGGCACCTGGAGAAGGAGCAAACCTCTCTGGTCTGATGTTTACTCTGCAGGACAAGTGAATTTAACAAGAGGGTCACCTGTCCTGCTCCCTCAGGCTGGAGCGAGTGGCCGCTATCAGGGAACATCTGAGCACTCCTCAATCATTCTGCGTGTGTGTGTGTGTGTGTGTGTGCGCGCGTGTACACAATCTCTGACCCCTCGTTCACAAGCCAGTGATGGACAGCTCACTGCCAATGAGCAAATTCTGACACCTGCACTTTCCCCACACAGACTGAAAGCTAAAGTGGTCTGGGTAAAAATAGCACGTTCTCTGCCGTTCGTTCTCAAAAGAGTCAAGGACTTGCAGTTTTTCTGGAGTCGTACGTCAGTTACTGCCGGACGAAACTGATTACGTGGGCGACAAGGGAAGAAGAGAAAGAACAATTTACTTAACTGAGATCTGTGGTGCAGTTTCTGCCCCTCCATTTCCTCTGGCAGGAAGTCGTTTTAGTCTTTCTACGGCACCTTTCAAAACAAAGTTACTAAGTGCTTTATGGGGCTGAATCAAAATGAAATGCACAACAGGAAAGACAATCAAAACAAGTATTAATAAATGATAATAGAATGAATAAAAACAGGATGATCAAGGGTAATTACATAATCAAAAAATGGTTCATCAAAATCTTATTTTGCATAACAAATATTAAAAGATTAAAGTAAAATAATAAAATGATAAAAGGTGATATAAAAAAGGAAGTTTAATACAATTCACCTCAGAAGCCTAAACACATGAACAGGAGCTTAGCTTGATGCATATTACCAGACACATATTTATATCTGCGGTTAGGTGGCCTGCTACCATGGTCAGTGGTAAGCAGCTTATAATGTCAATGGGCTATTTATCAGAAAAGGTGCAGAGTATTGGATTTCTCAATCTCACCAACCTTGTTATGATGGAGAGCCCACACAGGTACCCAAATATAGAGAATGAGGCCTTCAGCTCAGGTGGGCCTGACAGGCAGGATGTTTTGGGATGATATGTCTGGCATATTCCATGGCAGCAATGAGGGTACCCTTGTCAAAATTGGACCTGTTTTCCCCCGATATCCTACGACAGTCCAGCATTCACATGAGATTCAAAGTCCACAGGTCGGGTTTGGAGACGCATGCTGATTGGGGTAACACAACCCTTCCCAAGACCTCATTGGTCAAATTAAATAAGCCATGTGTGCGGTACAAACTTTCCAGAATTTGATTTGGCCAGGATAGAGGGATCTATTTTTGTGTGTGTAGTGATATGCATTAAAGCAATGATGAGGCACATGGGCATTGATGCTGCCAATAATGTAGCAACAACTAAATGCATAAAAGCATGCTGATGTGGTCAAGAGGTTTAGCTGTTTTTCAGACCAAATGCCAAATGCCAGACAGGGTGGTTTGAATATTTCAAACTGCTGATCTCCTGGGCTCTAGAGCTTCTAGAGTTACTAGAATAGTGCAAAAAAAAACAAAAAAAACATCCAGTGAGCAGTTCTGCTGGCAGACACGTGTTGTTAATGAGAGAGGTCAGAGGAAAAGGGCCAGACTGGTCGAAGCTGACAGGAAGGTGACAGTAACGCAAATAACCACACATTCCAACAGTGCTATGCAGAAGAGCATCTCTAAACACACAAAGTGCCAAACCTCTAAGTGGATAGGCTACAGCAGCAGAAGGCTTAATAAGTCTTGAAAATAAGTCTAATAAATACCTAATAAAGTGCTCACTGAGTGTAGGTTTCACACAGTGCCTGACACTCCCCCATTGTACTGGGCTCAATACTATCTGGTGAAAGAAGGAGAGAGGAAAAGAAGGTTCTGGTTAGATGTCCGTCACTGTTGCTCAGGGAGACGGGACATTGTGGATTGATTGCCAGTGTCAAGTATGTCCTTTGTTCATTGGTTCGTCAAGCGGAATTAATAAAAGCCGCCTGAACCAGTAATGGCATCTTGAGGGATGATTAGGAATTTATCACACTGGATGGAGAGAAGGGACAGTGCAGCACACGCAGTTTTCTTTAAGGTTTTTTCATTTCTGTGACTGTTCGACGTGCAATCATTTTGGAATTCGTAAATGGCAGTTGCACAAATTAATTCAAATTAAGTGCAGAACAAGTGGTTAGTCTATTACATTCCTCATGATCCACCGTGAGATTGTGAGATTGCAATGTGTGATGCTAGGAATGGAGTGTTGTGTAATGCAACGATCAGGGAACTGGTCATGTAACCAAAACGTTACAGTTTGGATTGCACAGTATTCTTGAGCAAGGAATGTAATGTGATATACACTCTCTGAGCACTACATCTGAACCTCTTGACCATGTCTGCATGCTTTTATGCATTTAGTTGCTGTCAAATGATTGGCTGATTAAGTATTTGCATTAACAAGCTGGTGTACAGGTCTACCTAATGAAGTGATCACTGAGTGTATATCCAGATGTTTAAATGGAATCTATATAAAGGAAAGACGCTCTGGATTAGAGCGTTGGCAAAATCCCAGTAATGTAAATGAAGTACACATAACAGTTGTACTGTTGTGTGACAGCATGTTTTCACAAAATACTATCTTTCTATAGATCTATACACTGGCTGTGTCAAAATCAACCGTTTGCCCTCCTGTAAAATCCAGCTATGCCAGCTTGACCAGCTTCAAAAATGGATTTGGTCAATCTGGTCATAAACTGGCCTAGCTGGGTATGTCAAGCTGGGAGCTGGTCTGAACTGTTGAACCAGCTAAACTATGTCGAGCTGGGAGCTGGTCTGAACTGGTCAACCAGCTAAAACATGTTGAGCTGGGAGCTGGTCTGAACTGGTCAACCAGCTAAACCATGTTGAGCTGGGAGCTGGTCTGAACTGGTCAACCAGCTAAAACATGTCGGGCTAGGAGCTGGTCTGAACTGGTCAACCAACTAAAACATGTCGGGCTAGGAGCTGGTCTGAACTGGTCAACCAGCTAAAACATGTCGAGCTAGGAGCTGGTCTGAACTGGTCAACCAACTAAACCATGTCGAGCTGGGAGTTGGTCTGAACTGGTCAACCAGCTAAACCATGTCGAGCTGGGAGCTGGTCTGAACTGGTCAACCAGCTAAAACATGTCGGGCTAGGAGCTGGTCTGAACTGGTCAACCAACTAAAACATGTCGAGCTAGGAGCTGGTCTGAACTGGTCAACCAGCTAAACCATGTCGAGCTGGGAGCTGGTCTGAACTGGTCAACCAGCTAAAACATGTCGGGCTAGGAGCTGGTCTGAACTGGTCAACCAACTAAAACATGTCGAGCTAGGAGCTGGTCTGAACCGATCAACCTGCTACCAGTTGTTTCAGTACATAGCTGGAGCAGGGTGGCACATTGTTGAGAAGCTAAAATGTGCTGTTGAGCTCAGCAATGGCAAACAACCCCGTAGAGGTTGAAGACCGAGCGACAGAATGGCGTCGTCAGGCCGGCGTCATCCATTTGAAGTCTGCCCTGGCCGTCGATCGTCAGGAGACAGTGAAGAAGTTGACACATCGCTCAGATGTGCGCGAGTCGTATCTTCACACATCCAGACAGCGCATGCATACATTTATGCCCCTTTCTTTGAACGCCTGCGTCGTCTGAACATGAAACATCTTCTGCAGCATTATGCATGAGGCTAATGGATTTCGACACTCGTCGCCGTCTCAATTTAATGCTGGACGTACAAAGTGCGACTAAGGAAAGCAGGAACTTTTCAATATCCCCGCGTCTCTTTATAATTAACAAATAGCCTGGAGTTTTAGTTCTCATGTATATGCATGTAATTGATCAATTACTTCATAAAAATAAATGCCAAGGGCCCGATTTGTCCATAATGTTGGCTCATGATGAAACGCTAAGTGTTTGCACTTATCTTCACCGAACCAGTTTGGAAAGTTTAGCAACCACCCTAATGCTTGTGTTGTCAAAGCTCGGACCGGTACACTCACGGCTGGTCTGTTTTTGTACACAACCTGATTCTCCCTGAGAACTACAGTCAGCTTTATTTACACGAGTTATCTTTCTCCTTGTTTTCCCTGAAAAAGATGAAAAGCCCTCAGGATTTTTGTAAGTGCTCATCTGAAGAGCGAGAGAACAAAAGTGAAGGAGTTTTGTAAGCAGCGATACAGGGATAAATCACGGAGCTCCTCAAAATTACCCTCGTAAAGCTGGGAAGGTATTTTCAAGAGCTGTCTGTGTTGCATAAAACACTTTTTTTTTTTTAAGTGCTATTAAAACTTTACAAATATCACAAACTTTCGGAAACTTTTAGGGTTTGTTTGATTTATACCAAGTACTTTTTGCCAAGTTAGATGAATGTAGGTTTCATTCTGCCCCAGGAAATATGCCATTTGTGCTGTACAATAAATTGGCCTGCATGTCCAATTGCAGACTGCAGGAAAAAAATAAAATAAAGGGGTAAGTGCCAACGCTGCATAAATTGTTCAGTGCTTTTATATTTAAACATGTTGAGGAGATCTGAGGTAATCTGAATATATAATTTAACTATATCATTTTATGAAACAGACTGTCCAGCCACCCATATAGCTACACAATGTTTGCTTGGGTTTATCATCAGACACTCTAAAAACTTTGTATTTTGACATTTCAGTTTTCCTGCTAGATAAGATCATGGCTTTCCTTAAAAAAAAGAACCATTTATATAATACCGATATTCAGCACAACCTTGCATAACCTTGCTGCAGCAGTGTGAAACATTGCAGTAACATTTTGAGATTTCTGGGGGCTACTGTAACAGGAAATGGAGTTAACTGTCAACACTTAGTTGGCGGTATCAGTTTCTGGGGCTGTGCGGTACAGTGTCACGGTTCCTGGGAGAGGAGACGTGGCGATGGCTTGTGTTTCAGCTGAGCTCTGCAAGCTGGAGGCCCGAGGGCCGGGGACCAGGGGTCAGAACCTGCTGAGGTTTGCGCTACGTCTCCGCAAATATCCACTCCTCTATCTGCCTCTCCTTCCCCGCGCCTGACAGCAGACGTCGTGTCCGGTCGGCAGGAAGCATCACAAAGGAGAAAAACGCTACTCAGATTTTGTCATATTTTCATAAAGGAGGCAGTACACAAAAAACAAGCACAACAAGCCTGAAAAGTTGACTTCTTTTTGCAACATGCTTGTTTCTTGCCAGACATTCAATCTTCAAGGCCCTCCTGGGTATTTGGTTGGCAGGCCTTTTCTTCATTGTGAGTAATTGTACATACAATTTAAAATCATTATTTTAATCATCACTTTTTAAATGCATTTATTTATTTTTCATTTGAAATGGCTAATCGCACATCTGGGCGGCATGGATGGTGCGGTGGGTAGCACTGCCGCCTCACAACAAGGAGGTCCTGGGTTCGAATCCGCGTCGGCCGGGGCCTCTCTGTGCGGAGTTTGCATGTTCTCCCCGTGTCTGCGTGGGTTTCCTCCGGGTACTCCGGTTTCCTCCCACAGTCCAAAGACATGCAGGTTAGGCTGACTGGAGAGTCTAAATTGCCCATAGGTATGAGTGTGTGAGTGTGCCCTGTGATGGACTGGTGACCTGTCCAGGGTGCATTCCTGCCTTCCGCTCAATGTACGCTGGGATAGGCTCCAGCCCCCCTGCGACCCTGTTCAGGATAAGCAGGTTAGGATAATGAATGAATGAATGAATGAATAAATAAATAAATAATCGCACATCTAAGGCAAGGTCATTTCCAGAGATGAAGTGAAATATGTCTGCAGGCTTATTTGATTGCTGATATTGAAATTATTGTGTTAATGTGAGAATGTGCCTTTCGCAGGCTTGTTAATTTAAAGATATATTGTAGATTTTGTGTCTTCACAAATTAATTAATTTGGGCATTTGAAAATTCATTGGAGTGGTTGTGTCCAGCAAAAGTCCTTTTCAGGACCAAATCCAAATTGCATTTTCCTCTAATCCAGGTTAACAGTGGTCGAAGAAACAAAATGCTATATTGTAGATATATAGATATAGCTAGAGAGATAGGTGGGAAATACAACCAATGTAAAGAACCCACCCGGGTTGCATTGATTAAATGGCTGGTTGAAAGCTGGATCTTTAATACAGCACAATATCCCCATCACATTGCTGGGGCATTTGGGGTAGTTTGACCAGAGAAAAGACTGCCCCCTACTGACCCACCAATACCAGGTTTCTTCAGTTGACTTTTCGTTGGCAGACTCCCATCCATGTCGTGACTGAAAAAAAAAAACATGTGACTCCTATCGTTTGCGTACATTTTTGTACCTCAAAAACAGATTTGAAAGGATTAAAGTTTTTCCTGAAGTGTTTGTTTCCATCACCAACGCAAACTTTGTGACAGCGCACAACACGAAAAGTTCAAAACTTCTACATTCAAAAGACAGCCTGATAATAGTTCAACCAATTGCCTCATGAAAGATGAATATTCTCTGTTGTGTTCCTCCAAAGCATCCGTGCTTTGGTTTGTGACTTGACTGTGACAGGACGCAAGCAAGGAAGCAGCCGATCTGCATTTTGATGATTTCAGTGGGGCGACTGACACTAATTGCGAATGCGTTTTCCTCCTAATGCATCAGCCTCTACAGCCGTGGACAGCCCGTATTTTCTGCTCTTCTCTGATATATGAACACACAAAAGCAAATTTAATTAAATCCAAACAAACCACACGACACCTTGGCTCGGAAATCGTATTCTGGAGGCATTTGATGACAAAAGTTTCCGACTCAGGGATTGGATTGGAAGCAAGGCGTGCCAACTGTTTGAGGGAAAAGCATTGCAGGGATTTCCATAGACCTTGTGGTAATGAGCGTGTGAAAACTGCGGCTTTGTTGGCTAAAGTTTTAGCTTCGAAATTAGCAGAGCGCTGTGCCGCGGGTGATTACAGTCATTAATGTGACATTCCGTCATACTGTTCTGGTCTGCTTTCAGGCAAGCAATATAGCACGAAGGAGTCGTGTCCGTGTTTTGTGACCTTTCCAGTTGCTGTGGAAGGGAGAAACTGGGGACACGCCATGAGTCAGCCTCATACAAGGGGCGACATTAGCTCAGGCAGTAAGAGCAGTCATCTGACAGCCGGAGGGTTGCTGGTTCAATCCCACCCTGGGTGTGTCAAAGTGTCCCTGAGCAAGACACCTAACCCCCAAATGCTCCCGACGAGCTGGTTTGTGCCTTGCATGGCAGCCAATCGTCATTGGTGTGCGAGTGTGTGTATGAATGGGTGAATGAGAAGCATCAATTGTACAATTATATATAAATGCCAACCATTTACCATTCATGACACGTAGATGAACTTAGACAGGGCACAGCTGAGCTTTTTGGCTTGAAAGAGCTGTGTTTCTGATGAATGATAACACCCCTGGACAGGCATCTTTTTCATAAAATGCCACATTTAAGGAAAAAAAAATAACAGTATATTTAAAAAATAGTTTGAAGTAATGTTTGGATGAAAAGTTGAAGCACTGACATCTGCTGGATGTGCCAGCGTTATCAGAGTTGACTGTTATCTCTGAAGTAAAGCAGCAGGACCAGCACTTAAAAACAAGATAGGCCTCTGCTTTGCAGGAACAAGATTGTACTCAGTACAATGTCACGGAGGACTTGGTTTTGTTCAACTGTGTTGGCAAATATGTCACGACTCAGTCTAATCACGCCACACTTCGCTGACTTGATCACCCAACGTAATACGTTGTTTATGTGGATCTTATTCTGATGGGAAACTCGTATAGACCGTAAAAACAACAACACCACCTGAAAGCAGGGTGGATCCAGATGCAGTTATGCCTCTACCGTTGAAGTTCAGGGTGTTCGGATTAGTTGCTCCTTGTGAGTAATTAACAGGTTTGGGGGCCATTTTAATTCTATTTGGGATGTCGTCACCCACCTCAGGCCCCTTGCTAAGCAGCATCTGGGGTTGGATTGCTCATCTGTAGGAGGAGCTCTGCTGTCAGGCCATTCAATATCACCCTTTTTCACCAGACAGACTTGTGCTTTGCAAATTCAGCATTGCCTGCATCCAACACACTGTTCATACTGTACACGGATCACACACCCCATAATGTGTGTGAGCATCTATTCTATTGTAAAGAAATCATTGTTATTCCTTGAGGTTTTTTTGTGGTGCCTCGCTTTCCTGTTGGAGACAAGATGTTGTAACAATATATATCCAAATTAGTTACATTTGTATTTTGTCAAGTAATCTTAAGTTCATGGTCTGAATTCCTGTAGGGTAGGGGCAGGGTGGAGGGCCAGTAGCGACTGAGGTTCGACCCTTGAAGGCGAACTCACAATAAAGAAAGTGAGATACAACAATAAGACCTTCTCCCGGGACACAGGGAGGAACAGAAACTAACCCGTAGGCGGTAATGGAAAGAACAGAAATTAAGCCCCAAAAAACGGCTGTAGAAAATAAAAACAACCCTCAGAAAACAGGGCGAATACACAAACCAGATATAGTGCTGGGAAGTGAGCACTGAGAAATAATAGTGAATTCCCCAAATAAAAGTACAACCTAGCAAAAACCGCTAGGCACAAAACAAAAACCCATGAGGCACAGCTCAGGAAGAAAAACACAAACTAAAATACAATACCGGGGACAACGTCCCTCTACCACCGGCTCACACGAGCCCAAAACAAAAAGGAAGAAATTAAAACCTTTCAGGAAGGCGTCGGTGAACAAACACCACAACCGAGCGCCTTCCTTACCTAATTTTTTGGTAGTCTCAGAGATTTTTGTAAATAACCAACACCGTACCTGACTCTACCAGAACAGAGTCTACCTGGTGTGTTACCGGCTTTGTGCACGTGCAAACGTTGAACACAAAAGCACTGAAGGGAGTCAGCACTGGCTTTAAATACTCTTGGGGAAGGCAATGAGGGACAGGTGGAACTAATGATCCTCAGCCCTCTGGTGGACCCACCGGGTACTACCTCCCACCATGACAGGACCCCCCTACTAAGGAGCAGCCCCAGATGCTCCTTTAACCCCCTGCCTGTGGAATTCACGGATCAGCTCTGGGTCCAAAATATCCCTTGAGGGGACCCAACAGCGCTCCTCCGGGCCGAAACCCTCCCAATCTATGAGATATTGTCTACCCCTGCCCACGCGGCGCTCGGCCAGGATGCGGCGCACGGTGTAGACTGGACCCCCGTCAACTAGCCTTGGAGGTGGTGGAGGAACCTCCGCAGGGGCTAGTGCGCTTGTCAGCACCGGCTTGAGACGGGAGACGTGGAACGTGGGGTGGATTCTCATAGATTGGGGCAACTGGAGGCGCACCGTGACCGGATTAATCCTCCTGATGATTTTAAACGGACCCACGAATCGAGGAGCGAGCTTCCGTGATTCCACCCGTAGGGGCAGGTCACGCGTGGACAGCCACACCCGTTGCCCTACTCTGTAGGAAGGCGCCGCCTGTCGGCCAGCCTCTTTTGATTGGCTGTAGCCTTCATGAGCGCAACTCGCACCTTCTTCCACACAGACCGACACCGCCGAACAAAGGTCTCGGCAGAAGGTACTTCGCCCCCTCTCTCCGGTTCAGGAAATGGTGGTGGCGGGTACCCAAACTGTGCCTCGAAGGGCGAAAGGCCTGTGGACGCATTTTGTAGCGTGTTGTGAGCATACTCCACCCACGTGAGCTGCCGACTCCACGAGGTGGGGTTGGCCACCGCCAGGCACCGGAGCGTATTCTCCAGGGTCTGGTTGGTGCGTTCTGTTTGTCCGTTGGTCTCTGGGTGAAACCCAGACGAGAGGCTAACTGACGCCCCTAACAGAGAACAGAACGCCCGCCAGAACCGAGAGGCGAACTGGGGTCCCCGATCTGACACCACATCCTGCGGGAGACCGTGTATTTTAAACACGTGGTCGATCACCAGGCGCGCGGTTTCTACTGCAGATGGTTATTTTGGCAGTGCCACAAAGTGAGCCGCCTTAGAAAAACGATCTACCACAACCAGAATAACCGTTTTGCCCTCGGATGGCGGCAGCCCCGTGATGAAATCAAGCGCGATATGGCTCCAAGGGCGTCTGGGGATGGGTAACGGGCGTAATAGCCCTGAGGGCGACTGATGGGATCCCTTGCCGCAAGCACATATCGGACAGGCGGCTACAAACTCCCGAACGTCCCTCTCCATTCCGGGCCACCAGAATCGTCTGGACAAAAAGTCTTTAGTGCGGTGAGCCCCGGGATGCCCTGTCAGCCGCGAGGCGTGTCCCCACTGTAGCACCTGGGACCGGACCCTAGCGGGCACAAAGAGACAGTGGGGTGCCCCCCCCCCCCCCGGGTTTGGCTCCAGGCGTAATGCTCTCCGCACTGCAGACTCAATCTCCCAACTAACTGGCGCCACGATCTGCGCCCCAGAGATAATGGGTTCGGGAGTGTGTTCCCTGTCGGTCTTATCAAAGACCCGAGAAAGGGTGTCTGGTTTTATATTTTTAGATCCGGGGCGGTATGTCACCGTGAATGAGAACCGTGCAAAGAACAGCGCCCAGCGGGCCTGGCGTGAGTTGCGGGTTTTCGCTGTCTGTATGTACTCCAGGTTTTTATGGTCGGTCCATACTGTGAATGGATGTTCTGCCCCCTCCAACCAATGACGCCACTCCTCCAAGGCCAATTTCACCGCGAGTAGCTCCCTATCCCCTACGTCATAGTTCCTCTCGGCCTGTGACAGCGACCGCGAGAAGAACGCACAGGGATGTACTTTGTGGTCCTTGGGAGATCGTTGGGAGAGAATGGCTCCTACCCCTACCTTGGAGGCATCCACCTCCACAATAAACGGCAGGCCCGGGTTCGGAGTTATGAGAATGGGTTCAGAGCAGAACCTCTTTTTTAGCTCCCCGAATGCTGCCTCCGCCCGAGGGGTCCACACAAAACGTGCGAGAGCATCTTTCCTAGTGAGCGCGTTGATGGGCGCAACTACGGTGCTAAAATTCCTTATAAAACGCCGATAAAAGTTGGCGAACCCCAGAAATCTCTGCACCTGTTTGACGGATTCCGGAGTGGGCCAGTTCTGAACAGCCTTAATTTTTGCTGGATCCATCTCGGTCTTGCCCGCCGATACAATGAACCCAAGAAAAGAGACGGAATTTGCATGAAACACGCATTTCTCCGCCTTCACAAAAAGGCGTGCTTCTAGAAGACGTGTCAACACAAGCTTGACATGGCGAACATGCTCAGAAATGGTGGCGGAGAAGATCAGAATATCATCAAGATAAACAAATACGAACCTCTCCAACATATCTCTGAGCACCTCGTTGACGAGCGCCTGAAATACTGCAGGAGCATTAGTGAGGCCAAACGGCATAACCAAGTACTCATAATGGCCCGAGTGTGTATTAAAAGCGGTTTTCCACTCGTCCCCCTCCCGGATGCGTACAAGATTGTACGCATTCCGGAGGTCCAATTTAGTGAAAACCGATGCCGTTTGCAGACGCTCGAATGCAGAGTTCATCAAGGGCAGGGGATATCTATTCTTAATAGTTATAGCATTCAGCCCTCTGTAGTCAATACATGGCCTTAAGCTACCGTCTTTCTTTTTGACAAAAAAGAACCCTGCTCCTGCCGGTGATGAAGAGGGTCTGATGAACCCGCTAGCTAGGGCATCACGAATGTACTCCTTCATGGCCTTACTCTCAGGCACAGATAGCGAATAGAGGGAACCCCGAGGCGGAACAGTACCCGGATGCAAGTCTATCGCACAATCGTACGACCGGTGTGGGGGTAACGAGGTAGCACGTTGCTTGCTGAACACCTCAGCTAGCTCGCAATAAACCCTCGGGATGTTGGTTGGCAGCAAAAACTCGATAGCCCCAACCATCTGATCATCGCCTCCACCGCCTGCGGTTTGACCCAGGAGCCCGGTGTCCCCTTCAATGTCATCACTGCCCTCACTCTCATCAATAGGACAATTCCAATCAAAATCAGAGTCCCACTCCAAACTCCCCTCGTGCTCCTCCTGCTCCGACACCCTGACATTAGGTCCAAGGGGCTCCCTAGCCTCCTCCTCGTCCATTTCGGACCCTATATCAGTGTCAATGGGAGGTGTCGAGGAAGTGTAACCCTGATACGAGTGAGCAGCGCATTGCGGACCCCACCGAGACACTGGCTGGCTCCGGTTACCCCAGTTTATTTGCGGCTGATGTTTTACCAGCCAGACGTGGCCTAAAACTATCGGGTACGCTGGAGATTCCACTAGATAAAAATATATACGCTCCCGGTGGCCACCAAACGGGATGCGCATAATAACCCGCTCGGTCTTGTGGCGGACCACCCCTGACCAAGGGACGACCGTCGAGCGCCGTAATAGGTTGGGGCCGCGGCATAGATCGGACGGGCAGTTGGTGTTGTGCAGCCCACTGGCGGTCAGTAAAATTATCCACCGCCCCTGAATCAATAAAAGCCTCAGCACCAATGGCGACCCCTTTCCATGCCGGTTCTATGAGCAAAGTTGTGCGAAAGCGAATACCTTTGACCGGTCCCACTAGCGACTTTTGCTCCGCTAGTGGGACTGATCTTTTGCTTTCAAGTGTGGACAATTCTTTACCAGGTGCCCTGGCCGTTTGCAAAAATAACACAACCCTTCTCTTCCGGACCACCTCCTAGGGCGTGCTAGAGAAGTGCTACCCAGCTGCATAGCCTCTTCCCCCTTGTGTGTACCCTGTCTCCCTTCTGCCTCTACGGTTCTGCCTAAAGGAGGTGAACCCGGCCACGTTAACCCGCTTATTTTGCCGGCTCTTTCTCTCTCTCTCTCTCTCTCTCTCCCGAACCCGATTATCAATTCGGATTGCTGTGGAAATCAGTGACCCTAAATCCCCTGGTGGTTCTACTGTGGCCAGCGCGTCTCTGACAGGGTCGGACAAAGCTCCCGTAAACAGTGTCATTAGGGGTTCGTCAGCCCATCCTGTCTCCCCTGCCAGAGCCTGGAAGGCCACGGAGAATTCAGCGACACTCCGGGTCCCCTGCCTCATCCAAGTCAAGCGGGCCGCAGCCTCTTTTCCCGTGACATTGTGATCAAAGACCCTAGTCATCTCTTGTATTAGGAGCTGGGAATCATTCATAAAAGGAGACTGGGTCCTGATCAGAGGTTCTGCCCAGGCGAGCGCAGTCCCGGTTAACAACGACAGGATAAACGCCACACGGGATTCCTCAGTCGAAAACCGTGAGGGCTGCGCTTTAAAAAAAAAAAATCAAACACTGGGAGAGAAACCCCCTACATTTCCCGGTTTCTCCCCCGTACCGCAACGGCAGCTGTAATTTTGGCTCCCTGACCACTGGGGGAATAGGCTGGTGAGTGGGCATAGCAAATTGGGGAGGGGTGGGTGGTTGAGGGTTGTCAGGGGGTGGCATAGGTGTTTGTGCTGCACGAAATTCGCTCGCTAACTGCCGAAAACTCTCGGCGAGCCCCATCAGCACATCCTGCTGCCCACCTAACCTAGCCAAGATTTCATCCTGCCGCTGGTACACTAAAGTTTGCTGCTCGGTAGTGGCAGCCTGCTGGGCCTGCAGCTGCTGTTCCTGCCTATTTAGAGCAGCCTGCTGGGCGGCTATCACCGCTTCCAGTGAGGAATCTCCTGCTTCCATTACGGACTAGTCGCTGGCCCCTCCGAGATGGCTTTTGTGTTCTGTAGGGTAGGGGCAGGGTGGAGGGCCAGTAGCGACTGAGGTTCGACCCTTGAAGGCGAACTCACAATAAAGAAAGTGAGATACAACAATAAGACCTTCTCCCGGGACACAGGGAGGAACAGAAACTAACCCGTAGGCGGTAATGGAAAGAACAGAAATTAAGCCCCAAAAAACGGCTGTAGAAAATAAAAACAACCCTCAGAAAACAGGGCGAATACACAAACCAGATATAGTGCTGGGAAGTGAGCACTGAGAAATAATAGTGAATTCCCCAAATAAAAGTACAACCTAGCAAAAACCGCTAGGCACAAAACAAAAACCCTTGAGGCGCAGCTCAGGAAGAAAAACACAAACTAAAATACGATACCGGGGACAACGTCCCTCTACCACTGGCTCACACGAGCCCAAAACAAAAAGGAAGAAATGAAAACCTTTCAGGAAGGCGTCGGTGAACAAACACCACAACCGAGCGCCTTCCTTACCTAATTTTTTGGTAGTCTCAGAGATTTTTGTAAATAACCAACACCGTACCTGACTCTACCAGAACAGAGTCTACCTGGTGTGTTACCGACTTTGTGCACGTGCAAACGTTGAACACAAAAGCACTGAAGGGAGTCAGCACTGGCTTTAAATACTCTTGGGGAAGGCAATTCCCCAGGAGTTAATGAGGAACAGGTGGAACTAATGATCCTAGCCCTCTGGTGGACCCACCGGGTACTACCTCCCACCATGACAATTCCAGTATATTTTTTAACTGCAAATATTGAATTTACTCATTCCAAAATACATACCGACTGCAGGGACTGCCTTACACTTTCAAAAATGTAATACACAGTACTGTGCAAAAGGTTTAAACAAAAAAGTTAAGAAAAATTCAAAAGAAATCCCATGAAGCAAAGATGCTTGAACAGTTTTAACTATTGAGAAATACTATAAAGAGCACTGAACAGTTTCAGTCAATTTGAACTGAATCAAATCAATATTTGTTGAAACCACCCTTCGCCTTTAAAACTGCATCAATTCTCCTGCAATTTTATAACAAAATCAACAGGTTGTTTATGGCAAACATATTGGATGCAGACTTTGCAGACTTTGCTGTCTTACTTGCTTCTTGCCCTCCAAGTAATCCCAGACAGCCTTGATCAAGCAATCTGAAAGTGGTCTATTAATATGTTACTATCGTTACTGAAATGCAAAGATTTAACTGTAATTCTTTGGAAAATGAAAATCTCAAATATCATAGAGTGCAGTAGCGTTTCATTGAAAATAGCAAAATTTTAACATCAATATCTCATTTCAAAACCAATCTCAATGCCATTTCACAGGTCTACTATTTGGTACAGCTACATATCGCCATTTCTGTGTTATGGATAGCCCTAAAAATGTTTCCATACCCTTTTGTGCAAAAATAACTAAATCCAACAGAGTCCAACAGATCTAGAAAATACATTTCATTATATTTGAATTAGACTAAATTTAATTATAAATTTCAACAATGAATTGTTCATCAAGTTAACATGGAGGGACACATTGCTAACATGAATGAGGCTAATCTAAAGTTCTAAGTGAACATCAGACATTATGTTCAGCAGTGTTATTGTCTGCACGTGGTAGCTAGCTAGATTGCACAGCACACCAGCAGCAGCAGCAGCCATTCTCACTGACGGTCCAACATGGCAAGCACTCCATGGTTTGAATGGTTTGAATCTTAAACAATCTGCCCGATGTTGTTTGACGTACAGTTGACATTATACATGGCTGTAACAGACAAAGATCTGTGCTGATGCACCTTGATGACGAGCAGGCTAATGTTAGCGTTAGGGCTGATACATTTCATTTCCTGTCTTTTGAGGCTTTCAGAAAATGCAAACATTTCACTTAAAACATCCTTTTTTTGTGCCAAAGATTTTTGCACAGTCCTGTTCATTGGAGTAAATGTCGCAAATTGCAAATATTCATACATTCAGTCAGACTGCAGATGCCTGATTGAACAGCAGGGGTCACTGGCGAGCACTGAGACTCGGTAGAGGCAAAGCTACAGTTAATAATTTTCCGCTCTGTGGGGACTCCAGCCAGTTAGCACTAGCATGGCCCTATTCCGCTATTATTTATGTTCTAAAGATGTGAGGTTTTCTTTTTTTATGTGCCTTCGTGTTTTTCTTCCTCAATAATACATCATTAATAATGCTAGAGCTGTCCTCAGTCTTCCCCGCTGTGTAAAATAGCAAGGCTGAAAGGGACAGGAAATTCAGTCATTTGCTTCCCAACAGTTCTCATTTAATTACAAGTTGTGTTAGGCTTCTCCACGTCCGACCAGAACGGCCTTCACCAGTTGAAGACGTGACTGAATGTGCCTAATGCTAATGCTCTGCAATTATCACACGGAATTAAATATTTTATTGTCAGAGGGAGACCGCCATTAGCATCAGCTTCATGTGGAGGAATTATCCTCCTTCCACAAAGGCCTTCCCTCACCTGTCTTGCTCTTTATCAATTGAATTGAAATAAGCTTTATTGGCATGGTCTCTCTCTCTCACAGAGACATACATGCATGCAGACACACACAAATATTACTCCTTTATCTGTGAGTTCAAATTCCCAGATGGTCTTAGTGCTGTGTGAGAATATTGAATCTCTTTCAACACTTTTAAACAGAGTTAAAAGAGACGAGGGGGGCTGATATATTCATTATTACATTTTTGAAAAAATATCTAACAACTTATAACTTGTGAAATTGGGACAAAACAACTATGCATGCAGGTGCAGATAAATATCAAGCAAAATGTCTTGTTTTCCAGCATAAATCAGCATGGGTTTTGTTGTTTTGCAGACATGAAGCTCGAACAAAACATCTTTCTGTGTTGGGATTTGTTTTTATGAATTATTCTTTGAGAATAACAACACTAAAATGTCTAAAAATGTCTGTTCTCAGAATTAAGCACTGATCAGACGATAGCAAGACAGGAAGTGTGCCCCAGTACTACTTCCTGTTGGGTTCGTAATATTGTCATAGAGAGGAAACGTTTCAGCTGCCAATATTTTAATTGAGAATAATTGATGCATTACAGAACAGCCAGAAAATGCACAATTCATAATTTTGAACAATTTAAGAGCAACGTCAACATCTAGATTAATTTTGAACATCCATAATCTGGATCCACACAACATTTATTTCCATTAAAATGAGATTAAAGGACACATTTTGGCCATCATCAGCAAAATGGTGTTGTGTGCTGACAGTAGTCTTGTGTACCCAAATCTGGAGCATGACCGCAGCTGGACCAGCTAATTAGAGGGGTACTGCTAGTCAGATCCTACATTTCCAGGTAGGCTGCTAAAGAATACTTAACTTCTGGCAACAATTTCAAAAAGTAATATACATTTATATAAAAACATATTATAAACTCCCCTTGGGTAAATTTATAAGTGCATAGATTTAGGAAATTCAGTTACTACATTCAGATAAGATCCAAACTCAGCACTTTCTGGAACCATTGTTAAAATGAGACTAAAAGGTCTAAACATTTCAGCATTTTGCCTTAATCAGTGAAATGGTGTGTGCTGACGGTAGCCTTATATACCCAACTCTACAGCATCACATGTGCAAGCTAATTAGAGAGGAACTGCCAAGCAGAGCCAGGTAGGCTATTGATGACTACTTAGCTTGTGGCTTGTGAAATTCAACGGAGGAAATAAACAGCAAGGTAATGTAAAACTCCACGCTAACCCAATGACGGAATTTAGCGGGGGCCGAAGGGGGTTTTGCGTGCTTGTCCTTCTGGCGCTGCTGGGAGAACATTAGTAGGGTTAATTATTATCCTCCGTACAAGAACAGAGCACAATTATGTTTAAGAATATACTGGGTCCGTTGCCATGGGTCAGATATGGATTGACCTGCCCCATATCCCGCTTACAGCTGGCCAGAAACGGATCAGTACAATTCTTAATATTCTCCGTTCTCAAACGGGGCCGTATTGTACGCTTAGTGGTTACTATAGTTTTACTCATTTATCTGACTCCATTTAAAATATAATTTAGAAATTTGGGTTTGTAACTTACGCGGACCTCGGGAGTGATTACACTCGACTTGTACCTGCGCCACCATTACTCAATAGATGCTCCCGGGATTAGCATTACTGTTGAAATCTCAGTTAGGTGGAGAACTCAGAGGCTGAGGGTCCAGTCAACACAATACATGCAAACCTGCCATGATAGTTGTGAGCCCAGGTCAGCGTAGCATTGTCTGGGCTCCTTAGAGCTAATTTGGCAGGAACCAGCGCCGTAACGCCCATGGGTTCCCTTCGCACCAGATTACAAGAGCCGTGCGTCCCCTGACCCTTTAACGGACAGAAACTTGCTGGCCTCACAGCTTAGAGCTACCACAGATGCACCACACCGCCGATCGGTCGGTCTTTAGCCACCATTTCCCCCTGAGTATTCAGTTGTAATTTTGGCTGAAAAGGTACAAGATGAATTTGAGTCATGGAGATCACACAAGGTACAAACAAAATAGTTTATTCGCAGACAGGTAGGTTATTAGCTTTAGAATATCACAATCAATTACAAAATACACAAATTAAGAATAGAGATAGAGTAAATAATCATACCTAGCCTGCTTGGACTACACACAAACACAGAGTATAGACTATGCCGGGTGGAAAGTCGAATACGACCTTCTGCTGCTACACATACATACATACATACTTACACAAGACATGTTGTGTGGGAAGTCGAATACGATCTTCCCGATACTTAAATATACATACAATGTGCTGTGTGGGAAGTCGATTACGATCTTCCCAGATTGGTCTGTCTCCCTTGCTTTTATGCCAAATCATACGTTTGAAACCAGACGGCAGTGCCATAAATCAACCTGGAGGGGTGGTGAAATCTGGAATTTAGACCCCCACCCTTGGGGGTTGTTGAATAGGGAAAATGAGATGATTACCAAGAGAGGACGTGTAGGTTTTCCCTTGAGTTACTGAAACTATGGTTTATTAAACTCCATTTGGTATGAAATGTATCTCATCCGATTCCTTGATTTTACTAGATCACATCCATACCAAACAGATTACCCTTATGTTTTATTATGTTGCAGTTATCATGAAACTTCCCTCCTGATTATCCCTTTTACATGCAATTCCTGTTACCATTACATAATACTTAATGCAATAATACAAGGATTACATGGGCAATGTTTTCAAGGTGTTACCGGGTCTATTTACTATCTTAATAGCAGTTTTGAATATTTAATCTAGGAGAACAGTCACCGGTGTAATGGCAGCAGTGCCCAAATGAGGGCACTGTGGCATTGTCCGGAGTCTTCCCCCTTGGAGGTGCCCTGGTAGTCGGTCACGATTCCCATGACTTATTGACCCCTCAACTAAAACATCTTCCCCTTATCTCCTTCGTCGTGACAAAGCTAGTTCAAACAACATTGACCAGAAACCCCAGTTCTCAGGCCCCTCACAAATGGCAGCCCTTCCTGACCTTAACCACTATGCTACAGGCTGCCCCATCATATCTATGAATGCTGTTGTTGGGAGTTTTCATGATAACTGCATTATGCTGTAAATATGTATTTGTGCCTTTCATGGTAATATTCCTTTTGGATAAACCTGATTTGGGTGAATGAAAGTAAAGGAGCCACAACCCCAGATTGTTTGGTTTCTTCTCCTTATCTCCGAAATCCAGGCCTTAGTTCTTGACCCTAAAAGTGAGTCACCCATCTATAATTTACAGCCAGGCCCACCAGGCAGGGGGCTAAAACACATGGCTTCTACAGAGACAGCTTTTGCCCGGTTTCCGCTCGGCTCCTGAATGGTTATGCTATCAAAGGTAGACTGTTACAAAAACTAGACCATTACACCAGTCGCACTGAACCAATCAGAATAACATTACTATATTCTGACCTGGGATTATCATGAAACATCTTTATACCATCTCCAATATTCCTGTGCTCTAACCTGTCAGGAATGTGAGAAAAGGGGGGCCCCCAGGGCCCAAGAAGGCGCCTCTAAGAATCCTTCTCTAGCTCTCCCCCACAGGCATGTGTGCCAACGGTGGGGGCTAACAATGTATGCTCCAGGAGGGGGAAGTCAGCAAGCTGACCAACGCATGAGACCAAATGTTACTTATGACTGGTTTACAGTAACACATGAGCAGTTTAAAGATTCAACCTCAAAACATTGATGTTCGGTCTAGTTGCTTCCACAACTGCAGAACCGCCATTCACTTCTGCCTCATATTTGCGGAATGAACTGAAGGCAAATGCAGGCACTCAAATCTGACTTGATGTGTGGGGTATTAGCTCTCAACATTGAGGAAACTGAGTGGTGCCAACAACAGATGTTTTCACTGCAAGACAAGGGCCTAGGTTCACTCGAGATTTGCGCTTAACTTTGACTTATAATCAATGCAAGTTGCAGTTTCTTCCCAAAAACAGTTGAATGGAGAGGCTTCGCTTATCATAAAAGCTGCTTCGCTGAAGGGGGTGGCCACATCCCTTCATTTGCAGGAAACTGATAGTGGTCATTCTCATATGTGAGGTGGTCCAATACACAAATTTGTCTGTCTCCCAACAGTATCAAGTGTGTAGTATCTACTAGAACAGGGGTCAGCAACCCAGGTCCTTGAGAGCCACAGGGTGTGCTGGTTTTCGTTGTTACTTGGCATTAATTGATCAATGAAAGCCGTTGATTACACAGTTAACTCACCTCACCTGGTTTCTTGGGTCTGAATCGGTTGCTTGTTTTATGGTGGAGACGAAAGCCAGCACACCCTGCGGCTCTCCAGGACCAGGGTTGCCGACCCCTGTACTAGAACATGGGAAGGAAATAACCTTGCTGTTGTGCATGCAGGTTGCCTATGAGACCGGCCAAATTAGCCAATTAGCTGAATAAACTTTATTCAGCTGAATACATACTGTTCTAACAGTAGATTAAACCACAATGAGATGTTTCATGTTGGAAACACAGGATCAATCTTTGGCTGTCATTCATGAAATTACCAATAAATGAATATCAATTCATAAATGATTTGGCTAATTAAATAATAAAGAATCGGAGCCTGCATGAAATCCAGAAATGAACACGGTCCTTCTTGCCTGTCCCTGTTGTAGGCTATACTTCTGGAATGCTTCACTTAAGACGCAATACTACGCCGCCTCTATATTTTGGGAAATGAGTTGAGAAAAGGGTTTATTTTACATAATTCAATAATTCATGTCAGCGGTGCAATCAAAAGAAAGTGCGAGTACCACTTGGAGGGGGACTTTCGAGAACCACGGTGCATATTGCATATTTTCTCGAGATGTCCAGGATTACCTGGGTCTCAGGTGTTGAATATACACTGCAGGTTATTTTACATACAAAAGGAGATCCACAGTGCAGCACCCATTTCAATGAAACACCAGCATACATTTTCAAGTCAATTCAAGTCTAAGTTCTTCCATTCTGAATCTCATCTACGTATTTACCAGTTTATACATTTATTTCTACAGCTACCCAGGGAAAACTTTAAAATGTGTTAAACCTGTTCACAAGTTATCAGTATACGGACTATTTGGAAACACTTTGCAATAAGCTTACATGAATTTGCATTAGCTAATGTGGTTGTTAATTACTTAGAGGTTAATATACACAACTTTGTTAATGCATTTGCACATTATTAATTCATGTTAACTACATCAGTTAATGCCAATTCACATTGGAATGAAAAAAAGTGAATGTATTTATTAACATTTAACAAATGATAAGTTTATCCTATGGTTTGCATTTGTTAGTAGTTAACAAAGCTAACTTCATGCTTAATTCACAATGAACAATTCCATATTTCAATTCATGAACCTTATTGCAAAACCATTCTACTTATTCATCAACCGGTTTAGTTGATGAATCAAATTCAAGGCAATAAACGAATCAGCTGTTGATCATTTTCCTGAATCTTGAACTTCCTAAGTTAAAGCCAACAGCAGTATGAGAACTGTTTATTGAAACCTTTGAAAGGATGATGAAATGGCTCACAGACACAGGACACAGACACAGATACAGACACAGGACGAAGAAACGGCTCACAGGCACAGGATACAGACACAGGACAATAAAACGGCTCACAGCCACAGGACACAGACACAGATACAGACACAGGACGAAGAAACGGCTCACAGGCACAGGACAATAAAACGGCTTAGACACAGGACACAGACACAGGACGATGAAACGGCTCACAGACACAGGACGATGAAACAGCTCACAGACACAGACACAGGATACAGACACAGGACGATGAAACGGCTCACAGACACAGGGCACAGACACAGGACGATGAAACGGCTCTCAGACATAGGACACAGACACAGGATGATGAAACGGCTCACAGACACAGGACACAGACACAGATACAGACACAGGACAATGAAGTGGCTCACAGGCACAGGATACAGACACAGATACAGACACAGGACAATGAAACGGCTCACAGACACAGGACGATGAAACAGCTCACAGACACAGACACAGGATACAGACACAGGACGATGAAACGGCTCACAGACACAGGATACAGACACAGGACGATGAAATGGCTCACAGACATAGGACACAGACACAGGATGATGAAACGGCTCACAGACACAGAACACAGACACAGGATGATGAAACTGCTCACAGACACAGGACACAGACACAGGACGATGAAACAGCTCACAGACACAGCCACAGGATACAGACACAGGATGATGAAATGGTTCACAGACACAGGACACAGACACAGGACGATGAAACGGCTCACAGACACAGGATGATGAAACGGCTCACATACAGGACACAGACACAGGACGATGAAACGGCTCACAGACACAGGACGATGAAACGGCTCACAGACACAGGATGATGAAACGACTCACAGACACAGAACACAGACACAGGATGATGAAACGGCTCACAGACACAGGAAGATGAAACGGCTCACAGACACAGGATACAGACACAGGACGATGAAATGGCTCACAGACATAGGACACAGACACAGGATGATGAAACGGCTCACAGACACAGGAAGATGAAACGGCTCACAGACACAGGATACAGACACAGGACGATGAAATGGCTGACAGACATCGGACACATACACAGGATGATGAAACGGCTCACAGACACAGGGCACAGACACAGGACGATGAAATGGCTCACAGACACAGGATACAGACACAGGACGATGAAATGGCTCACAGGCACAGGATACAGACACAGGATACAGACACAGGACAATAAAACGGCTCAGACACAGGACACATTTCATTTCATTTCATTTCATTTTTATTTGTTCCTTTCATGAAAATGCACATTACAATATAAAGTTAACACACAAGTCCACAACACATCTGTCAAATTAATGCTTTTCATGATTGGAAAGGAGCAGAAAGAAGAATATAATTCTTATTTTTTGTCTGCCCCTTACTTGAACACAACATTCTTAGATGGTCTGCCTTTTCCATTAACCTACACCTTCACCCACACCATCACCTACACCCTTAATTCCAACAACATAAAACAAAATAACCTGTAAAATAGAAATCATATTCAAGTTCAAAACACTTAGTTAATTTTCATATGCATATTGTCTAATTTGTCTTTCTTTATACATTTTTTTAAACTGAAAGATATCTGTACAACCCTTTAAATCCTTCTGTTGAGAATTCCAAAGTTTGACGCCACTAACAGAAACACACATTTGTTTTAAAGTGGTCCTAGCAACTTGATGCTTAAAATCCAATCTCCTTCTATGATCTTCATCTTCTGAGGAAAACACAAACAGTTTTTGCACATTCTTTGGCAATACTCTCTTTTTAGCTTTGAACACAATTAATAATGTCTGCTGTTCAATTATCTCTTTGAGTTTCAATAACCGTGCCTTAACAAATAATCCATTAGTATGTTCTCTAAATTTGACTTTGTGAATAATTCTAACTGCTCTTTTCTGTAGTAAAAGCAATGGCATTGTATTGCTTATATATGTGTTACCCCACACTTCTGCACAATAACACAAATAAGGCAGTATAACTGAACAGTACAACATTCTCATTGTGTTACAATCTAAAACATATTTTGTTTTGTTCAAAATAAAAATATTCTTGGACACCTTTTTTTTACATGTAATATATGAGATTTCCATGTCAAATTTCCATCCATTATTACACCCAAAAACCTAAACTCGGATACTTTCTCAATGTTAATTCCATCAATAGATAATGAGATGTCATCCTTTTCTTTATTAGCAAACACCATAAACTTCGTTTTTTTCAAATTTAACGATAACTTATTTTCATCAAACCAAGATTTAAGTTTAACCATTTCATTTTCAATATTTTCAGATAAAGTTTTTAAATTATCTCCTGAACAAAAGAAATTTGTATCATCTGCGAACAACACAAACCTCAATAATTTTGAAACTTCACAGATGTCATTTATATATAAAACAAAAAGTTTAGGCCCCAAAACTGAACCTTGTGGGACCCCACATTCAATTTTCATACATTCTGATGTATTACCAGCATATTGCACATATTGTTGTCTATTGTTTAAATAACTAGTTAACCATTTTAGAATAACTCCTCTCACCCCATATGTATTTAACTTAGAAATTAAAATCGAAAGGTCTATAGTATCGAATGCTTTTTTTAAATCAATGAATACCCCTATTGTAAATTTCTTTCTATCAATTGCTGTTGTAATTTCTTCTATTATTTCATTTATTGCAAGACCTGTAGACCGGTTTGTCCTAAAACCATATTGACTCTCACTCAATAAATTGTTGTTTTCAATAAAACTATCTAATTTTTGAACAAACAGTTTTTCTAGCACTTTTGAAAATTGGGAAAGCAATGATACTGGTCTATAATTATTAAAACTGTGTTTATCTCCTGCTTTAAATAATGGAGTGACCTTAGCTGTTTTCATCCTCTCTGGAAAAGCACCTGCTCTAAATGAAAGATTGCAAACATAACATAGTGGTTTGACTAAGCAATAAATAGTCATTTTTACTATTTTCATGTCAATTCCATCACTGTCAGTTGATGTCTTGTTTTTTGTTTTAGCTACCACAGAAATTATTTAATTTTCTCTCACCTCTCCTAGAAACATTGACTGTATCACCTTATTTTCCCCTTTCCAGCCACTTTCTGTTTGTTCATGTTTTTTTATAATGTCATTTGCTAAACTAGGCCCAACATTTACAAAAAAAGAATTAAATTCATTTACCACTTCATTCATGTTTTTAATCACCTTATTGTCCTTTACAAAATGGTTGGGTAGATCCGTTGATCCATATTTGTTCCCTATTATAGTATTTAAGATATTCCATGTACCCTTAATATAGTTTTTATTTAGATGTAACATTTTATCATAATATTTCTTTTTCTCTTGTCTCAATATACTGATTAACTTATTTTTGTACAACTTGTATTTTTTTCCAGCAGTCTCTGTTCTAGATTTGATGAAGTCTCTGTAAAGTTTGTTTTTCTTTTTACATGCATTTTGTAAACCCTTTGTTATCCTGGGTCTTTTATTATAACTATGTTTGTGCGTACATAAAACTGTTGGACAGTGTTTATCATATAGAGCTAAATAACAATGTAAAAATGAATCATATGCAGAATTCACCTCATCTGTATAAACCCCTCTCCACTCTTGTTTTAAGAGGTCATTTCTGAAGGCATTCATTGCCTCATCAGTCCTTACTCTTATATATCTGTGGAAATTTTCTGCTCTCTTTTTCTGTAATTGATAATTGAATGTTGCAAATACCGGTAAATGGTCACTTATATCATTTATTACTAACCCACAGTTAATATTCTCCAAGACATTTGTAAAAATATTATCAATTAATGTTGCACTAGATGTGGTTACTCTACTGGGCTTTGTAATCAGTGGGTACAGCCCTCTACTATATAATGCATCCACAAAATCTGAAGTTTGTTTATGTGTAGATATCTTTAAGAGGTTGATATTGAAATCGCCACAGATTATAAGTGTTTTGTTATCATTTAAACCACTCATTAATTCTTCTAAACTGTCCTTAAAATATTCTATATTTGATCCTGGTTTCCTGTAAACACATGCAACAATAATATTTCTCACTTTTTCAAATTCAATTTCCACAGCAATACACTCCATTAAATCATCAATTACAGCTGTCATGCATTCCACTGGTCTGCATTTTAAGTCGCTATCCACATAGATAGCCACACCTCCTCCACTCCTGTTCGCTCTACTGGTAACATATAAATCATAGCCCTTAATATGCAAATCAATATCTTTTTCTTTATTAATCCATGTCTCAGATAAAGCTATCAACTTAAATTTACTTTTAATTGTGTCCAAATATTCATTGATTTTAGTCAAATGTTTAGGTAAGCTTCTACAATTGAAATGTATTAATGAAAATGTCTTATCTAATTCAATACTATCATTAAGTTGTTCCTCAGTATAGTACCTACAAGAATCATTGATATGATTAAAAACGTGATTCTCCGGATCCACATCACCTTCAAAATCATAACTTCTATGTTCTGTGAATTCAGATCAAGAAAAGACTTGACTCTTAAGTGAATCAATCATTTATCAGAAATAATAAATTATGTCCTGTCAATCTTTTTAAATTCCAAAGTAGATTAATTCTCAGAACCTCATCATCATCTTCCTCAGTAGAAAAGCAAATATATGCTTCATCTACCAATCCATAAGGGTAAAAAAGATTCAAAAAAGAAAAAAGAAAAATGTCCACAGAGAACTTCATTGTTAGTCACTTGTCACTGTTACTTGTATTGATCCAAGTCCCTCAGATGTCTAACCACAACCACCTTAGCTTGCTCTGGTGGTCCATTTAATCTTATGAACACTTTTCCATTCCTTGTCCAGGTTGCTTGGATTTTATTTAGCTTTCGCAAGATACGTCCATTCCAAGCTAATTCAGCATTTTTCTTTGTCAAGTGTTCACTTACATACACCCCAGTGCCTTTAAGCTTCTTGGCCTGTTTTAACACCTCCACCTTGTGCTTCCTGTTTACAAACCTGACAAGAATTTTAGGCTTGGTTTTTTTATCTTTACATGGAAAAGTGTGACAGGCTGAGATTTGGTGACTCTCCAGGTAAATGTTTTTACTTGACATGAATTGAACAACTTGTCGCTCTAACGTATGCAGCTCCTCAGGTAATGCATCCTCACCTAGCTGGTCACCAGCCGGGTCAGCAGCCCTAGCGTAGCTTCGATGTTTGGTCTCCAGACACAAGATGATGAAACCACTCACAGACACAGGATGATGAAACGGCTCACAGACACAGGACACAGACACAGGACGATGAAACAGCTCACAGACACAGGACACAGACACAGGACGATGAAACAGCTCACAGACACAGACACAGGATACAGACACAGGACGATGAAATGGTTCACAGACATAGGACACAGACACAGGACGATGAAACGGCTCACAGACACAGGACACAGACACAGGATGATGAAACGGCTCACATACACAGGACGATGAAACGGCTCACAGACACAGGATGATGAAACGACTCACAGACACAAAACACAGACACAGGATGATGAAACGGCTCACAGACACAGGAAGATGAAACGGCTCACAGACACAGGATACAGACACAGGACGATGAAATGGCTCACAGACATAGGACACAGACACAGGATGATGAAACGGCTCACAGACACAGGAAGATGAAACGGCTCACAGACACAGGATACAGACACAGGACGATGAAATGGCTCACAGACACAGGATACAGACACAGGACGATGAAATGGCTCACAGGCACAGGATACAGACACAGGATACAGACACAGGACAATAAAACGGCTCAGACACAGGACACAGACACAGGATGATGAAACCGCTCACAGACACAGGATGATGAAACGGCTCACAGACACAGGACACAGACACAGGACGATGAAACAGCTCACAGACACAGACACAGGATACAGACACAGGATGATGAAACGACTCACAGACACAGGATACAGACACAGGAAGATGAAACGGTTCACAGACACAGGATACAGACACAGGACGATGAAATGGCTCACAGACATAGAACACAGACACAGGATGATGAAACGGCTCACAGACACAGAACACAGACACAGGATGATGAAACGGCTCACAGACACAGGACACAGACACAGGACGATTAAACAGCTCACAGACACAGACACAGGATACAGACACAGGACGATGAAATGGTTCACAGACATAGGACACAGACACTGGACACAGACACAGGATGATGAAACGGCTCACATACAGGACACAGACACAGGACGATGAAACGGCTCACAGACACAGGACGATGAAACGGCTCACAGACACAGGATGATGAAACGACTCACAGACACAGGATACAGACACAGGAAGATGAAACGGTTCACAGACACAGGATACAGACACAGGAAGATGAAATGGCTCACAGACATAGGACACAGACACAGGATGATGAAACGGCTCACAGACACAGGACACAGACACAGGACGATGAAATGGCTCACAGACATAGGACACAGACACAGGACGATGAAACAGCTCACAGACACAGGACACAGACACAGGATGATGAAACGGCTCACAGACACTGGACACAGGCACAGGATGATGAAACGGCTCACAGACAGGACTTGCATGACTCCAGCACTGCCCAGGCCATCGCTACAGCATCTCAGATCTTTTATGAATCTGACAAATTCTGAACAAGATGGGAGCATGTGATTGGACCGGCCAGTGAGAAGATTCGAAGCTAGTTCTCATCATGGAAAAAAGGAAAATTGTCTCAAGGTTTGTCTGCCGTAATTAACATTCCATGTGCACTGTGTATATACTGTATTACCCCCCCCCCCTTCCCATCCCACCCCACCATGCCTAGAATGTCAAATCAAAGCCGCAGAAATCTAAGCATCCAGAACACACGAGGATACAAAATGTTTTTGAATTCCTGACACGGAAAAGCATGATCTTCCGGTCCCCGAAGCGGAGCGCTGTCAAGAGTCGCGGTGCTTCTGTTGAGATAATCCTTTGGAGAGTGCTGACAACAGCAGACGTGCAAATGATTTCTGTGTGTCTTATATGTTAATGAAGGGACGGTGGGAGGGAGCACGGTGGGGCCCCAGCGCACCTGCAGTCACAGGCCGGTCCCACGCGCGGCATTATTACCGTACCGCTAACGCCCGGAGACCCCGCAGCGGCCAGATTTACTGTCAGCCTGTGTACACATGCTGTCAGTTCTGCTGCAGGGGAGGGAGAGGGGGATTGAGAATACTTTGAGTGGTACATGTTTTTTTATAGTCACAGAGAGCGGACATTTTGACAATAATTGTTGAAATTATCTCTGCTTATCTCTAAGTTTTTGCCCTCCCACCTTTGAAAGAGGGTAAAAGTCCAGAAGTGTGTGTGTGTGTGGGTGAGTATGTGTGTGACTGTGAGTGTGTGTGTGTGTGTGGGTGAGTATGTGTGTGAGCATGTGTGTGACTGTGACAGTGTGTGTGTGGGCGTGTGTGAGCTGTGTGTGTGATCTTGTGTGAGAGTGTTTGCATGAATATGAGTGAGACTGTGAGAGTGTGTGTGTGTGTGTGTGTGACTGTGTGAGAGTGTATGTGATCCTGTGTGTGTGTGTGTGTGTGTGTGACTGTGTGAGAGTGTGTGTGTGTGTGGGCATGTGTGAGCTATGTGTGAGAGTGTGTACATGAACATGAGTGAGACTATGAGAGTGTGTGTGTGTGTGTGTGTGTGTACATGAGTGAGACTGTGAGAGAATGTGTGGGTGTGTGTGAGAATGTGTACATGAGTGAGACTGTGTGTGTGAGTGTGTGACAATGTGTGTGAGTGTGTGTGAGTGTGTGAGAGTTTGTGTGTATGTGCATAATGGATTCTCTTTAAGGTATCTTGGTTATTCCGCAGTATTGTATTTTTAAAACCTTTTACCAGCTCCCATTGGATAATTAAGGTCACTCTGACCCTGGCTTGTTAATTTATACAAATTGTACACTCAGCCTCTTGGACTTGGAAAAAAATTATAATGATAATAATTATGCAGCCATATTTAGCTACTGCCAACTGAGTGAGTCTGCTGGAGATTATTTATTAACTTTATGAAAAATAATAATAACACTAACACGGAATAATAATTCCTCTTCAAGGAATCGGCACCTTAACGTGGTGGAGGGGTTTCTGTGTCTTGGTGATCCTGGGAGCTATGTTGTCGGGGGCACTAGCGTTAGCCCCCAGTAGGGTCTCCCAAGGCAAATTGGTCCCGGGGGAGGGGCCAGACTAAGAGTGATTCAAAGACTCCATGATACGGCCTCACAAGCACAAAGATACCTCATCCGGAAAAGGGAAACCGGGGCCCCCTTCTGGAGCCAGACCCGGGAGGGGAGCTCGTCGGCGAGCGTCTGGTGGCTGGGCCCTATCCCATGGGGCCCGGCCGGGCACAGCCCGAATTGGTCACGTGGGGTCGCCGCCCTGTGGGCTCACCACCTGCAGGGGTCAGCATCGGAGTCAGGTGCTTTCCCCAACGGGCAGTAGGCAAAGGCATGCTGATCCTTGGCATCGCAGACTGGTTCTGGGGATGTGGAACGTCACCTCTCTGGTGGGGAAGGAACCGGAGCTAGTGCGGGAGGCGGAGCGGTACCAACTAGATATAGTTGGGCTCACCTCCACGCACAGCACTGGTTCCGGAACCAAACTCCTGGAGAGGGGCTGGACTCTGTTCTTTTCTGGAGTTTCCGGTCCCTGTATAACCAAAGTGAGAGCTGTGTCCACATCCTCGGCACAAAGTCAAGCACGTCTCCAGTGGGTGTTGGACTCCACCAAGGTCGCCCCTTGTCACCGGTCCTGTTTGTGATATTCATGGACAGGATCTCAAGGTGCAGCCGAGGTGAGGAGAGTGTCCGGTTTGGTGACCTCAGAATTGCGTTTCTGCTTTTTGTGGATAACGTGGTTCTGCTGGCTTCATCGGACCATGACCTTCAGCACGCACTGGAACGGTTTGCAGCCGAGTGTGAAGCGGCCGGGATGAGAGTCAGTACCTCCAAGTCCGAGGCCATGGTTCTCTGGCGGAAAATGGTGGATTGCTCCGGGTTGGGAACGAGTCATTGCCCCAAGTGAAGTGAAGTATCTCGGGGTCTTGTTCACGAGTGAGGGTAGAAGGGAGCGTGAGATCGACAGGTGGATCGGTGCAGCATCAGCAGTAATGTGGGCGTTGCACCGGACCGTCATGGTGAAGAGGGAGCTCTGCCGGAAGGCGAAGCTCTCGATTTACCGGTCGATCTACGTCCCAACCCTCACCTATGGTCACGAGCTTTGGGTAGTGACCGAAAGAATGAGATTGTGTATACAAGCGGCCGAAATGAGCTTCCTCCGTAGGGTGGCCGGCTCAGCCTTAGAGATAGGGTGAGGAGCTCGGACATCCGGAGGGAGCTCGGAGTAGAGCTGCTGCTCCTTCGCGTCGAAAGGAGCCAATTGAGGTGCATCTGATCAGGATGCCTCCCGGGCGCCTCCCTTTGGAGGTTTTCCGGGCTCGTCCAACTGGGCGGAGACCCCGAGGTAGACCCAGAACCCGCTGGAGAGATTATATATCTCTCCTGGCCTGGGAACGCCTCAGGATCCCCCAGGAGGAACTGGAATGGATTGCTGGGGAGAGGGACACCTGGAATACCCAGCTTAGCCTACTGCCACCGCGACCCGACTCCAGATAAGCGCGTGACAATGGATGGATGGATGGATGAATCACAGCAGAATCTATGAAAAGTAAAAGATCCGTTTTTTTTGACAATACAGTGAGTGTTTATTATGACAAACATATACAGTATATTACAAGCATATCTTACTGAACCATAAAACATATATATTACCCTTTGGAAGCTTTGGCCTTTAGTGTACAAGACACTTTTCAGTAATTGTGATGCCAAATGCGACATACAATGAATGATGTGTGCATGTGATTGGAGTACATTACATTACATTACATTACATACATTTAGCAGGTGCTCTTATCCAGATTGACACACAATGAAGTGCAAATCGAAAGCAGGGACAAGTGCAATGAGGACCCTAGAGGAAAGTACGGTTCCAAGTCCTGGCGTGATCACAGATACAATTTGAACCCTTGAAGTATGCATCAACTTGGTATGCTGGTTGGATGTAGTTGGAGTACAAGAACATGAATGATTTGTGCATGTGATTGGTTCAGTAGGAGAACATGAGTGATTTGTGATTGGTTGAATCTGAGAATATACAGTTGCTGGCCGACCAATGGCTGCGGCAAAGGTTTCCTGACCAAACGTTTTGGGCATTCCATGCACGATGCTCATTTTACATGCAAACAATTTACCACTTCTTTTTTCCTCTTTAACTGCATGCTGCTTCTGGGAAGCCAATTATCAATTATTAATCATCAACAATTATCACTAATAAATTATAACTTATAAACACAGGATTCATACAGTGTTATGGTATGGGAGCTTCTTACAAAATGAACGGCTTAGAATCACGCTGTCCTGTTTTAACACTGCCTAAAACTGATCCAACAGATACCATTTTAGTCAGACCGGGTCACCTTTGATTACTCTAGAGCAGGGGTGTTCACCCAAATATAAACACATAATTTTCCATGTGACTGTACGCATCTCTTTTTCAAACACTGGACTTGAATTGCATTCTATCTACTATGTTTAGGATTTAGGGTAATAGGTTGTGACTGGCTTGTGATTCCAGATTTCACCATGCGATAGTCTGCTAATGAAATGAACATACATTGACACAGGGATTTGTCAAATGTGCTGGTTTCTGGCGACTGAGAAAAGTCCTAGTTTACTTCTCCGCTCCAGCAGGTGTGCGACTTCATCCCCTTTCACTCCTCAAGAGATCGAACGTGCTGGAGCAGCCCTCTCTGCACCCTGTTGAGGGAAAGTTTATTTGTGGGGATTCTTTATTTATTTTTCTCCCAGAAGGAGGGTTATCGCTCTTGGGGACAGCATCCCAGAACTGAGGTCAAACACTGCCTTGCTTCTGGCTTGCTTTAAAAAAAAAAAAAAAATTATCAGTCTCAGCAGGGCACTGCTAGTCACCTAAATCAGTTGATGAATGGAAGAGGTTTCACGAGGTCCTGGGGGTGAGATCTTCTGACTGACTGGCTGTGACTTCAACCGGAGTGTGACTGCAGATTACAATGTGGAAGCATTATCAAAAGTTGAGGAACAGAAGAAGACTGGTCGAGGAAATCCTTTTAACTGTTTAAATACGATAATGCAAGTGCAGGTCAGGTTTAAGGACACGTTGTTTGGTAAATTGACAAGCCCATCAACATTATATGGGATAGTCTTTACCAATGTTACCACCGGCGCGTTTTATTAGCAAGATTGTAGGCTAGGATAATTGGTGATAGATTAGACGGATGGACTAATTTAATGTCATGTTTGTTTTCAGGTTTTTTCAGTGGGGCCGTGCCCTACCTGCCCCATTAATAAAAACGCCACAGTGTTCGGTACATTTGACATTCAGATGCTTTTCCCAGCAGCAGCTGGGTTGGCAACGGTCCACAAATGTCAGAGACGCCAGCCTGTCGTTTGTTTCCTTTTTCGTCTTGGTCAGCCGTGCTGTTGTAATGTGAATAAACTTGTGGCTTTGTTGGTTTCTGTGATATTCTATACTAGCGCACAAAAAATATAAAACCTTTCCACCATTATCTTGGTGGTTTTCCTAAACCCAATTTTCAATTGTACCAGGGGGTACAGTGGTTTTCCAGGTGTTCCCCCAGGTTGGTTCTAAGCTTTCAGGTATTTGTATTTTTATGATTCACTGTGGAAGACTATGAAGTGATGAATCAGAAATGTATGATTCATTTTACATATGAATATTCATATTCAGGACACATTGTAATTCATTGACTGATGCTCATATCAAAGCTTTGCCCCAATTATCATGCCTGTCGTGTACACTGCGTTCAAGGTACACTAGAAAAGCGCAGGAAACTGATTAAATACCCTGGTGAGTAACATGACGATTAAGAGAGACCAACTGTGCAAGGACATAACATAAAACTTAACTAATCCTGACGCAGTATGAGAATATTTTTACAAGCGCAGTGTAACTCGCACATAATCCAGAGTTACCCATATGAAACACTACAGAGGAATTTTTTTAGTCCCTCCTCCCTCCCCCCAAATCACACAGAGCGAATTCCTCTGAAATTTATGAGGGGGAAATGAGAGTCACTGAATCTGACCGTTGTACTGTACGTCATCCCGCTCTCGCCAACAGCGGTCGTTCGTGCTGGAGAACCACATAAAACAGTTGACGGAAGACCGGCAGGGATAGTTTTTTTTCACGCCCGCTTCGTCGCTCGGGGAAACGGCGCTCTTTGGGACTCCCAGCGAAATGATTGACAGCCGGAATCTCGATCCACAGGCCCTTCTCGGGTTCCAATATATTGTCTGGGACTTCCTAATGGTTGCTGCCGCCCCGGTCTCAGCGCTAAACGCGGGTGAGGAACCGAAGGCCTCGCGTCCGATGATTGCGGAGGTGAAATGGAAGCGCACTCGACTCTCCGTTTGACTTTCAATTAACTTCCGACCCCGGCATTCAAAGGCAGTGCGGAAAGAGGGGGGGCCAGGTATTGTTTAGCGTAGAATGGTTTTACCAGGATAATTTCCCACTGGAGAGCGATATCGCCACCGCCTATCTTTCAGATTGATGTCTTTAGAACAAGGGGTTATTCCGGAACGACCTTTCACCTCTCCTGTTCGAAGCCATTTCCTTATTTTTACAGGGTGACTAATTTCATTGCCACTGCAGTCAAAACATTTATATTATCTTGTTGTCTGGGAAAGAAATGTGGATCTACTGGCCTAGTATTATGTGTCATTTAGCAGACTGCTGTCATTGTATTGCAGACATATGTAAATTTACATATAAAAATGAAGATGTTGTAAATAACTGATGAAGAAACAGTGGGAAATAAGCTTGTTTTTAATGTGTTGAAATGTCTTGGCGAGCCGCGCTCTGTCTGTTGCGTTTTTAACAGATCTCCCCCCGTCTCTCCTGAACAGATGGCGCTAAAGATAAACAGCATGCAGCCGCGTAATCACATATTCCGTAAATGGTCTCGGTTACGTTCCCGCAGATTGACTGCAGATGGCGGGGAGATATTGTCACCCTGGAGTCCAGCGACACATCCTTGTCAAGCCCAACAGTCAACCCCCCCCCCCTCCCCGCCCCCCACACTCAATCCACCCCAAACCTCGTGTCTCGAGTCATGGTGAGTACTGAGCTCTTTCTGAAGCAAAGTAAAAGGTTGGCATTTAAGTAGAATTGAGGTGCTCCAAAGATGCGGGGGGTGTTCCACCGGAAGCCCACCTGCTGTAGACTCCAGGATCAAGGACAGGCCCTGAAGCCTCTAGGGAGGGTACCCTCCGGCCGTCCACCCTGTGAGATCACCGCCCCGGCAACACCGTGACAGCCCGTCTTTGAGGAGCCCAATGAAACGCCAAGGGATTGCATCGTGAGCGACTTGCTAGTCAGAGCAGCCTGTAGCGTAATGGTTAAGGACCTGCAAGGTCGGTGGTTTGATCCCCGGTGTAGCCACAATAAGCCGTTGGGCCCTTCAGCAAGGCCCTTAACCCTGAATTGCTCCAGGATTGAGGAATGTCTCCTGCTTAGTCTAATCAACTGTGAGTCACTTTGGATAAAAAGCCAAATGACATGTAATGTAATGTAATGTAGTCTGGACCTGTTGTAAAGCTTGCCCTGGACTTGAACATTTTTTTAGGAAATCAGTAGTCTGTTTCCTTTTGCTGTAAGGTGACCATGACAGAGAAATTGGCTCTGAAATTAGCCACAGGTTCTACTCTAACAGAATAAAAGTTAAAATAAAATAAACACCAATATATATTTGGCTAAAACAAGGACACTCAAATCTGGCCCGCAAAGTCAGTCTGGTTTTCATTCTTCCTCACTAATGGGGACAAATTTAAATGTGGGTCAGCAGTTGGAGTTAATTCTCTAGCCAAATGAATTTTGTATGGGGAAACTCCATTCAAGATTGAATTGCCCAGGACTAGGCTCAATCAGTGTGAATCTGGCCTCAGTTGAGAAATCACTAGCCAATCAGTCGCATTAATCAGGCAGCCATCAGGTAGAAAACAAAAACGCTGTACGACTGGCCTCGAGTATCCCTGGGCTAAACACTGAAAAACTGGACATAATACTGTGCATAGCTTCCACTGGGCAGAAGTGGTTGGCGTTGTTGTTGTTGTTGTTTTTTTTCAGTGTCCTGGCTACGTAGTCTGACCTTACAGTTCTGTTTACCCAGCATTTAGCATTTTGCAACGGCTCACATTTCTGAACTGGCCCTTAAACCTCCCTGTGAGTTTTTGTCAGAAAATCAGTAACAGTTGGGCAGTGAATGAGCTCTCATTGGTTAGGATGTTGCTGATTGACCGCTGCACAGCCTTTGAATGCTTATTATGGGTGAACAAATATCAACCTGATCAAGGTCAAGATCTCTCCCCCGCCCTCCACAATCAGGGTTCCAGACTGGGGATTTGCTCTCTAAATGGAGGGGATTTTAAAGATTCAATGGGAAGGCTTCACAGTAAAATATATGGGAAATTTAAAAGGACATCTAGGGAAAATTTTATTTGAAATTTGTATAGGAGTTAAGTGAAGATGAGGAGTTTTGGGGATTTTTCTAGGGGGATTTAATTCAGGCATCTCCATGGCAACATTGCCCGGTGTTTCTTAGAAACAACAGAACTGTCAGAGATCGGGCGGTTATCTGAGGTACTGCAGCGTATTAAGTCTCTGGTGCCAAAAAGCACATTTCCCCATTGAACACCTTTTTAAATGTGTCCTAGCGAAATCAAACTATTTTGGACAGTGCTTTTAATTCTATAATTTCTTCTCAATAAGGCAATGACTCTCCTGGGACAGATATCTCCGCACAGAAGAAGATATAAGACCTTTGTCATTCCTATTCATTCCTTCCCATTTAGGTACCTAAAGAACAGCCTAAGTGAGCATGCTCTGGTGCCGTAAAAGCCCCGCAGAAAAACATGGCCGCCTCCACCTGGCTCTATGCCCCATTGAGCAGCTCCCATAGAAATCCATGGAGCCGATAAGCAAAGCCGCCTACACTTCTTTCTATCTCGGCAGTTGTAGAACAGACCCAGAAGCATTAAATCTGCTCTCTAATGAACTGCAATTCATGCATAAACACGTCTTGCAGATATTCAATTAAAGATGTATTAATTGCAGTAAAGTAAATATTCAGGTAAAAACTCTGTTAAATCCAACAAACCCAACCGAATTAGTATGAAATCACACCCGCAGTTTCAAGATTATTCCCTCAAGCAGCTGACTGGCTAACAGCTCAGTGGGGTACCGGTACATTAAATATTAAACTGTTCTATAACAGACACTTCTAATGACCACAGACCGACTAAACCAGGTTTTCATGCAATATGCTTTTGCATTGGATGTAACATGTTTTTGTGATGATATACCTTTACACATAAGTTGCACATTATCAAGTAGGATGGATGGTTGTGATGTTGTCTGAAATTAATGAAATGAAAGCAAGCAAGGGTTGTTTCATTTCACCTTTTCCCTGAGTTTTGCCATCATCGGTCTGTAAACCCAGGTTTGAAATATCCACCGCTAACAATCGCAATCTGCCAGTCCCCACTTTGAAGATGGTAAAATAGTTTACTAATATTACCATGTTGCATGCGATAACCATTTCGCATGCTAATATATGTTTCATTTTAGTAATAAACTCAATTAAAACAATTCTGACGTTATAACTAGATTATAACAACTATAACTAGTTATAACCCAGTTATTACTTAAGCTATATTTGAATTTCTTGATAGCTAATGCCATCTATACACTCAGATCTCTCAATACGCCTCTGAACTCACCCACAGCCACCATCCTCTGAAAGAATTGGTCTACATATTCAATCACAAGATGGAGTACTGTCCCATTGGAAACCTGTTTGGCTACATGCATTCACAGGGCTGGTTGTATGTCGCTGGTTGGCCCGGTTACATGCTGTTGAGAAGCACAAGCTCACACATTGTCATGTTGCATTCATGGGGTTTCAACAATAGTTCCTGTAGGGGCCAGTGTAGGGTTATCCACACCATGCTGAGAGTGATTTTTAGCAGAGACCTGTTGTTAATCTATACAGTGTCTCTTTCTACTTTGGCCCCCGAGAAGGCAATTTCAGCCTATTTTGTACTAGTCCTATAAAAGTGTCAATATCTCAAACTATTGACTGCATGCACATGGTTGAAGACTTAAATGAAAGAAAAGGCTTGTAACATTCATGAATTTCTAAAATTGTATTTTGTTATTTTAAGTTTATTCTCACCTTCCCTGTTCTTCCATCTCTGAGGCTGTACACAACAGCCCATTAAAGCAAATCACACCGGCAAATACTGCAGCAAAGCTCCAGTAATCAATAAAGGTGGCTAATTGTGATAGCACTGGTGTATTCTGTAACACATGCAAAGAACATAATATAAAGCGAGAAAAAAACACCCCCTTCCCTTCAGAAAATAAATTACAACATACAACATCCACTTGTGGGTAAATAGAGTGTAGTTCAATTTGCTGTGTTTGATGTAAAAAGAGCAATTTATTTTGCTTACGGTTAACGGGCCGAAAGGCCAACGATATAACTCCAAGCTGCTCAGTTCTGAGCAGAGCAGGTAGCAGAGCCGCACCTCTTGGCTCGCCTTCGATTTCTCATTTTTCCATTCGTTTTGCATACGCGTGGCGTTCGGTCGCAGCTCTGCCAACGCTGAGATACAGCAGGGCGCCGACATCACGCAGCGTCTCCCGCACGCGATTGGTCCCCCCCGGTCTGAGGCCGGGCGCGCTCTGAAGGATAGGCACCGAGGCCCGAGCGCATCTCCCCTGTCACTTTCCCCGTGTAAGTTCATCCATCAAAACAATGGAAGCCATTTCGGCTCCCCCGATGTTGACCGTTTTCATCAAACGCAGAGCGTGCAGCCCATAACGGCAGCCTAGGAGTTGCACACAGGACATATTTCATTAGATAAAGGGCTCTAAACCGCGCTCTTAGCGCCGAGAGAACATCCCGTTCCGCTTCCCTCTCCGCAGGTGACACACTTTTAAAGTTGATGGTTTCGATAGGTTTTTTTCTTTTTTTCCTCCATTACTGGAAAACATACGCCGTACAGTGGGAATTTCCACTTCATTTTTCACAGCTATTTTCTTCTTTTTCAACAAAAGTAATGCTAATCCACTGGCCTCGCTCTGTTCTGCGTTGTTGCCAGTAATAAAACAAACTGAATTTTGTAAACATTTTGGGCATAACTATATCATAAACGTACGTAATAACCAGGTTATAATTAATTAAAACAAGATTACATTTGAATTTTTACATGGCTGGCACAAGACAACCCTGATCACTTCACCTCCATAACTTCCGAACTTGCCACTCTTAATTCTTCACACCTTTTTTCTTTTTTAACAGAAGTGAAATGCCAAACTGTCACATGCTGCTTAATCCACTGGGGTCTGTGGTATAAAAATCAGGCGGGCGTTTTTAATTGCGTGGTGCGTGTCGCTCAGTCCCCGCTTGCGGTAAAAGAGCGGAGCAGAAGACTGGAGAGGTCGTTTATGCGCCCATGATTGTCCAGCGGTGCCAGATCATCAGGGGGCCCTGACCCTGTCAGAGAAACTGAATCACAGCCGTAACTGGCAGGCCATGGAGCCATGGCAGCTGGAGGGGTGGGAGGTGGGGGGGGGGAGCTGGAGGGAGAATGCAGATGAGAAAGGAAGGCGGAAGTGGTCCTGGCACAAAGACAAGGGAGTCCTGCTTTCATCACAGCAGCTGCCGCTCTGACTCACTGATCTCTGACTGCTGCTCTGACTCGCTGATCTCTGACTCCCGCTCTGACTCACTGATCTCTGTCTCCCGCTCTGACTCGCTGATCTCTGACTGCCGCTCTGACTGCTGCTCTGACTCGCTGATCTCTGACTCCCGCTCTGACTCACTGATCTCTGTCTCCCGCTCTGACTCGCTGATCTCTGACTGCTGCTCTGACTCGCTGATCTCTGACTCCCGCTCTGACTCGCTGATCTCTGACTCCCGCTCTGACTCGCTGATCTCTGACTGCTGCTCTGACTCGCTGATCTCTGACTCCCGCTCTGACTCGCTGATCTCTGACTCCCGCTCTGACTCACTGATCTCTGACTGCTGCTTTGACTCAAAAGTATCCTGCTGTATCTCTAGCAGGACTCGCACTCTGGCTCAGACCAAAGTGCATCTAATTTATTTCTAATGACAGATCAGCTTGATCAGAGAAGACAAGTATCAAAGTATTACTTGCAGTGAACAGCTAGGGTGAATCTGAGGAGAAACTGTTATCAATAATTAAACAGCCAGATTCAAAGTGATGATTTAATTGGATAGTGTCCAGCTTGTATGCCCACAGTAGGTAGCAATGTTAATCAAGACACATTTATTCCTTGAACAGAGACCCATCAGTGGGACTTATAAACTCAGACTAGAGGAACGGCAGGTAGTATACATATGAGGCAGTGTCACTTTTCAAAATGGTGCTGTGATTGGTTCAGTTAATTGGAAGAACTAAGACATGTCCAAGTGGTGTGACAACAAACATAAAATGTTGCAGTGATCAGAACTAACTAATTAACTGAAGTCAGGAGAGGGGAAAATAAATTGGTGACTGAGCTCAGTTGACAGTTTATTTCCTGTTTTGAACCTACAGAGAGAGAGATGCATAATTTATTTTCTCAAACAAATGAGACAAGCAGTGATGAATGAGTGAACACCACAGTGACTCAGAGCAGTGGTGAATGAGTGAAAACCACAGTGACCCAGAGCAGTGGTGAATGAGTGAACACAGTGACTCAGAGCAGTGGTGAATGAGTGAACACCACAGTGACCCAGAGCAGTGGTGAATGAGTGAACACAGTGACTCAGAGCAGTGGTGAATGAGTGAACACAGTGACTCAGAGCAGTGGTGAATGAGTGAACACCACAGTGACTCAGAGCAGTGGTGAATGAGTGAACACCACAGTGACTCAGAGCAGTGGTGAATGAGTGAACACAGTGACCCAGAGCAGTGATGAATGAGTGAACACCACAGTGACTCAGAGCAGTGATGAATGAGTGAACACCACAGTGACTCAGAGCAGTGGTGAATGAGTGAACACCACAGTGACTCAGAGCAGTGATGAATGAGTGAACACCACAGTGACTCAGAGCAGTGATGAATGAGTGAACACAGTGACCCAGAGCAGTGATGAATGAGTGAACACCACAGTGACTCAGAGCAGTGGTGAATGAGTGAACACCACAGTGACCCAGAGCAGTGGTGAATGAGTGAACACCACAGTGACTCAGAGCAGTGGTGAATGAGTGAACACCACAGTGACTCAGAGCAGTGATGAATGAGTGAACACCACAGTGACCCAGAGCAGTGATGAATGAGTGAACACAGTGACTCAGAGCAGTGGTGAATGAGTGAACACCACAGTGACTCAGAGCAGTGGTGAATGAGTGAACACAGTGACCCAGAGCAGTGATGAATGAGTGAACACCACAGTGACTCAGAGCAGTGGTGAATGAGTGAACACCACAGTGACTCAGAGCAGTGATGAATGAGTGAACACCACAGTGACTCAGAGCAGTGGTGAATGAGTGAACACCACAGTGACTCAGAGCAGTGGTGAATGAGTGAACACCACAGTGACTCAGAGCAGTGGTGAATGAGTGAACACCACAGTGACTCAGAGCAGTGATGAATGAGTGAACACCACAGTGACCCAGAGCAGTGGTGAATGAGTGAACACAGTGACTCAGAGCAGTGGTGAATGAGTGAACACCACAGTGACTCAGAGCAGTGGTGAATGAGTGAACACCACAGTGACTCAGAGCAGTGGTGAATGAGTGAACACAGTGACCCAGAGCAGTGATGAATGAGTGAACACCACAGTGACTCAGAGCAGTGATGAATGAGTGAACACCACAGTGACTCAGAGCAGTGATGAATGAGTGAACACCACAGTGACTCAGAGCAGTGGTGAATGAGTGAACACCACAGTGACTCAGAGCAGTGATGAATGAGTGAACACCACAGTGACTCAGAGCAGTGATGAATGAGTGAACACAGTGACCCAGAGCAGTGATGAATGAGTGAACACCACAGTGACTCAGAGCAGTGGTGAATGAGTGAACACCACAGTGACCCAGAGCAGTGGTGAATGAGTGAACACCACAGTGACTCAGAGCAGTGGTGAATGAGTGAACACCACAGTGACTCAGAGCAGTGATGAATGAGTGAACACCACAGTGACCCAGAGCAGTGATGAATGAGTGAACACAGTGACTCAGAGCAGTGGTGAATGAGTGAACACCACAGTGACTCAGAGCAGTGGTGAATGAGTGAACACAGTGACCCAGAGCAGTGATGAATGAGTGAACACCACAGTGACTCAGAGCAGTGGTGAATGAGTGAACACCACAGTGACTCAGAGCAGTGATGAATGAGTGAACACCACAGTGACTCAGAGCAGTGGTGAATGAGTGAACACCACAGTGACTCAGAGCAGTGGTGAATGAGTGAACACCACAGTGACTCAGAGCAGTGGTGAATGAGTGAACACCACAGTGACTCAGAGCAGTGGTGAATGAGTGAACACCACAGTGACTCAGAGCAGTGATGAATGAGTGAACACCACAGTGACCCAGAGCAGTGGTGAATGAGTGAACACAGTGACTCAGAGCAGTGATGAATGAGTGAACACCACAGTGACTCAGAGCAGTGGTGAATGAGTGAACACAGTGACCCAGAGCAGTGGTGAATGAGTGAACACCACAGTGACTCAGAGCAGTGATGAATGAGTGAACACCACAGTGACTCAGAGCAGTGGTGAATGAGTGAACACCACAGTGACTCAGAGCAGTGGTGAATGAGTGAACACCACAGTGACCCAGAGCAGTGGTGAATGAGTGAACACCACAGTGACTCAGAGCAGTGATGAATGAGTGAACACAGTGACCCAGAGCAGTGGTGAATGAGTGAACACAGTGACTCAGAGCAGTGATGAATGAGTGAACACCACAGTGACTCAGAGCAGTGGTGAATGAGTGAACACAGTGACTCAGAGCAGTGGTGAATGAGTGAACACCACAGTGACCCAGAGCAGTGGTGAATGAGTGAACACCACAGTGACCCAGAGCAGTGGTGAATGAGTGAACACAGTGACTCAGAGCAGTGATGAATGAGTGAACACCACAGTGACCCAGAGCAGTGGTGAATGAGTGAACACCACAGTGACTCAGAGCAGTGATGAATGAGTGAACACCACAGTGACTCAGAGCAGTGGTGAATGAGTGAACACCACAGTGACCCAGAGCAGTGGTGAATGAGTGAACACCACAGTGACTCAGAGCAGTGATGAATGAGTGAACACCACAGTGACTCAGAGCAGTGGTGAATGAGTGAACACCACAGTGACCCAGAGCAGTGATGAATGAGTGAACACCACAGTGACTCAGAGCAGTGATGAATGAGTGAACACCACAGTGACTCAGAGCAGTGGTGAATGAGTGAACACCACAGTGACTCAGAGCAGTGGTGAATGAGTGAACACCACAGTGACTCAGAGCAGTGATGAATGAGTGAACACCACAGTGACCCAGAGCAGTGGTGAATGAGTGAACACAGTGACTCAGAGCAGTGATGAATGAGTGAACACCACAATGAACAAATTGACCTTGTTTTCTATCATTGACTCATTATATTGTGGTGTGATAATACATGGCCAAACCTGCTGGAAAAAGCAGCCACTCTGTAATGGGTTCAGGTGTGATTGCATGAGTCGTCAGGGAGATGTTTGTCCAGAACCTCCCACTCTTCTGCACCCACCTCGCTTTGAAAGCCTTCAGCAATTAGCATAGCTCCCACCCTCCTCTGCCAGGGTCAGTATTCATCATGAGACGAGCTGGCGGCTGGATCGGAGCATTCACAGAGGCGAGTTATAGTGAAGAAGTATGAATATGTGCTTTGTTTTAAAATATACCCTTGGGAAAAAGCAGAAAAGAAGCAAACACACCAGTTCACCCAATGCATTATCTACTTTTCAACAGTTGTGATTATACAGTATATGTTTATGAATTCTTTCACAGAATGGGTTTACCTTTTTGTATTCACAGGATTAAACTTGTGTCTTGAACAAAATTATACATTGTTCGATCCGGATCACTGATTGATCAGATTCTGGTTTTAAATCTCTAGCCCTCCTGATGTGTTAGAAAGCTGCACGTACCCGGTCAAATTTGACCCGTGTTTTAACTTGGCCCAAAACACACACAATAAAAGAGAGGCTTATTATCCATTCAATATAACAATAACAATTATATTCATAACCACACAATACAGGATTATCTTTGAATAATCTCTTTACCATTGAAAAGGATGAGTCTATTTCTCCTTTTATACACAGTGGTGTGAAAAAGTGTTTGCCCCCTTCCTGATTTCTTATTTTTTTGCATGTTTGTCACACTTAAATGTTTCAGATCATCAAACAAATTTAAATATTAGTCAAAGACAACACAAGTAAACACAAAATGCAGTTTTTAAATGAAGGTTTTTATTATTAAGGGAGAAAAAAATCCAAACCTACATAGCCCTGTGTGAAAAAGTGATTGCCCCCCCTGTTAAAACATAACTTAACTGTGGTTTATCAAACCTGAGTTCAATTTCTCTAGCCACACCCAGGACTGATTACTGCCACACCTGTTCTCAATCAAGAAATCACTTAAATAGGACCTGCCTGACAAAGTGAAGTAGACCAAATGATCCTCAAAAGCTAGACATCATGCCAAGATCTAAAGAAATTCTGAAACTAATGAGAAAGAAAGTAATTGAGATCTATCAGTCTGGAAAAGGTTATAAAGCCATTTCTAAAGCTTTGGGACTCCAGCGAACCACAGTGAGAGCCATTATCCGCAAATGGCGAAAACATTGAACAGTGGTGAACCTTCCCAGGAGTGGCCGGCCGACCAAAATTACCCCAAGAGCGCAGCGACGACTCATCCAAGAGGTCACAAAAGACCCCACAACAACATCCAAAGAACTGCAGGCCTCACTTGCCTCAGTTAAGGTCAGTGTTCATGACTCCACCATAAGAAAGAGACTGGGCAAAAATGGCCTGCATGGCAGAGTTCCAAGACGAAAACCACTGCTGAGCAAAAAGAACATTAAGGCTCGTCTCAATTTTGCCAGAAAACATCTTGATGTTCCCCAAGACTTTTGGGAAAATACTCTGTGGTCTGACGAGACAAAAGTTGAACTTTTTGGAAGGTGTGTGTCCCATTACATCTGGCGTAAAAGTAACACCGCATTTCAGAAAAAGAACATCATACCAACAGTAAAATATGGTGGTGGTAGTGTGATGGTCTGGGGCTGTTTTGCTGCTTCAGGACCTGGAAGACTTGCTGTGATAAATGGAACCATGAATTCTCTGTCTACCAAAAAATCCTGAAGGAGAATGTCCGGCCATCTGTTCGTGACCTCAAGCTGAAACAAACTTGGGTTCTGCAGCAGGACAATGATCCAAAACACACCAGCAAGTCCACCTCTGAATGGCTGAAGAAAAACAAAATGAAGACTTTGGAGTGGCCTAGTCAAAGTCCTGACCTGAATCCTATTGAGATGCTGTGGCATGACCTTAAAAAGGTGGTTAATGCTCGAAAACCTTCCAATGTGGCTGAATTACAACAATTCTGCAAAGATGAGTGGGCCAAAATTCCTCCACAGCGCTGTAAGAGACTCATTGCAAGTTATCGCAAACGCTTGATTGCAGTTGTTGCTGCTAAGGGTGGCCCAACCAGTTATTAGGTTTAGGGGGCAATCACTATTTCACACAGGGCTATGTAGGTTTGGATTTTTTGATTTTTCTCCCTTAATAATAAAAACCTTCATTTAAAAATTGCATTTTGTGTTTACTTGTGTTGTCTTTGACTAATATTTAAAATTGTTTGATCTGAAACATTTAAGTGTGACAAACATACAAAAAAATAAGAAAACACTTTTTCACACCACTGTATGTGTGTGTGTGTGTGTGTGTGTGTGTGTGTGTGCGTGTGTGTGCCCTCTCCCTCATATCAATTTCATGATCAAAGATACTGTATAACCAATAACCTCAGAAAGTGAATTTGTTGCACATGTTGGAATAGACAGATGCTGCTGCAGAATGAAACAGACAAGAACTCAAACAAGCCTTATTTATAGATACCAATGCTGCAAGAAATCTGTAATGTTATTCATGCCACGTCCCCACAAGGTGTAGCCACATTAGTGCAGCTGCTGGGCCCCTAACCCCCACTCATTGCTGCATGGGGGATTGGCCCCTGCTTAGTCTAATCAACTGTAAGTCAGCTAAATATTTTTTTTATGCATCATTATATCATGTGGGCATAATATTATGAAGAGGAGTAATTGTGATGACAGAGCAAAGGGTATTCTTTGTGTGACAGACTGACAGACACAGACAGACAGTGTGTGTATGTGTGTTCAAGTTTCTTTGTAGTGTGTGTCTGTCTCGACCCAAAGATGAATCCTGTTTGAGTCGACTTTGATCCACAGAACTACACACAACCTTTCAATACTGCATGCCATACTATCAACAGCCAATCTGCCAGGTCAAATTTGACACAAAACACCACAGATGTTACAATTTATTTTTAGAGACCTTCAGAATTGATTAAAATGGTCACCATTGTTTTTGTTGTGTTTATATAGCTGTTTTTAAGGATATCATTAAGTCTTGTTCCAATACAAAAAACTGCATTTATTACACCCTTTAACTTGAAAACGGGTCAGATTTGACCCAAACACAATCGAAGGCCGACACAAACAAGTCTAGTTTCTGCTTCAGAAATCCCCTGACTCCTATGTGAGAATACCAAAATGGAAGAGCGTGGATGGATAAGCCTGGGTGGCCTCTGAGGGCCAAGGACTTTTGTCTGGCCACCCTAATCTCTTAAAATGTCACGTCAAACCAAAAGTTTATGCTGCAGTTGAAGTTCAGGTCTGGCTTGTTAGTACCTCCGGTGTGTGCTTCATACCCTTTTACAGTGGTTTCTGTCACCGTGATCCAGAGAAACTGAGTTCGACTCGCTCTCCAAATCTAATAAACCACCTGCGTTTCTTCCCGCAGAAGTGTATGAACGTTTGGCACGGACCCAGTCACAGAAAAAACCTCAAGAATTACACAAAGGACGTGTTGCTTTTGGCAACGCCGACGCCAGCCAAGCCACGACTACAGATCCCATCAGGAAGAGCTAATTGAATCAGGCACGGAAAGCGAGACTTAATGGAGCTTAAATTGCAGACGCCACCATTTGTTTGCTGATTACTTACGGTATTTCTCTAATCCGTATCCATCTCCAGGCTGACGTGGCGTGTGCTAGCCTCTGGGCCTTGGCAGAGGCCCTTTCCTGGGAAACGACTAGAAGCGTGCGAGACATCATTAGACTGATTATAATTAAGCCTTTCACAGCTGATTTTTACCCAGAATGACTTGCAGCACGGCGTCGGCTGCACATTGTTTACATCACGCACATGAATACTCGAACACGAACACGGGGATATGCATGGCTATAAGTAAAAGTTAAAACAGATTATTCACACTAATAACTTGACAATTGTTAAGAACCGATGCCATCTGCCACAGTAGAAATTTAATGTTTTTCTTTTCTTTTTTTTATTGGGCAGAGGTTGGGTTCAGGGATTGTTACAGCAGTAATTTTTCTCCAGTGGATGTTGATTTCTGCTTCATGGACTACACATAACCACAAATTCTGTGTTGGCAGTGCTGGTTCAACGGATTACAAAATGAGGTTATACATAAATGTTTGTTTGTTTGACTATTAATTATTAAAGTTGCGATTTCATGTAAGGATGATGTTTGAGACATTGATATCTTGCTGTAAACACTGGATGCATAAAAAAAACCTTACCTTTCATCATCAGTTGCATTTATAAACAATACTGAATTTGCTTTACGTTTTCTGGGAGGATAGAAAGGTTTACCATGGGAAGTGTTATCATTTAAAAGTCTATGCTAATCTAAGAGATGTGTAGTTTATTCAATATTCAGATCAGACGGCCTCTATCCAAGGTTAATCACGGAAGGACGGGAATCTACTACCACTCACAGAGAGTGGCAGCTGACAGAATGGTAGCGTAATAACAAGAAATCCATCCAAAACAATCCTTTGCTGGATGGAACTCTTCAAATATTTATGTGCAGCAACAGCCCAATTCTGCTTGGAAGCAAAAGAACATTCTAGAAAACTGCCAGCAGGGTTTATACGAAATGCAAACATGGCCTGGCCAGTGGAGGAAAGCACTTGGGCTGAGTTACTGAAGTATACAGCCAGGCGGTGTGTGTGGCTCGGGAAGGGGGGAGGTCACTTTGAATGTACAGGGAGATGCAACGCAACGCGGTTCTACAGCGAGATATGAACATTCTAGAAAAAAGTCCTGGATTATGATCAGGGTAAATATTAACTTAACGTAATAGAATCCTCAAACCATCCCTGTCCTTTATATAAAATGCTTGTGTAAGCATTGAAGGGGATCAGGTTTTCTTCCATTTTTTCTCTGACTTCTAACCTTTATCAGCAGCTTTCCATATTTTAGGATAGAGATACACACACAAGCGCACACACACATTCCGGCACCGTGCAACGCCAGGCAAACCAGTTACCTTATGAACTGCTTTGATGCATTTGCCTGAGCATGACATAAGCATGAAAGCATAGCTTTTTTTGTGATTTTCAGTAAGCTAACACATGTTTGATAGGCTGTTATGTTTCATCACTGAGGGACTGAAGATCTTGGGAAAAGATGAAAATCACACGATACATCAAAAAAAAAGCCACCCAATTATAAATATGCATCAAAGACAGATCAGACACTTCTGAGGTTATGTGGAAAACTCTCCGTCGCTCAGGGGTTTTAAAATGGAGGATGGCGTCCGTGTCGGACGGCTCGGCTGTGTGTTTCTCCCCGGTCTCGAGTGGTGGCCATGACGTGCGCTCAAAGCACTCTGCGGGGATTTCCGCAGCGGAAAGGCGCCGTTTGTGAAGTGGAAAAGAAGGAGACGGATCTTTCTTCCTTGCATGCTAATAAGGAAGTGCTGTGGTTCCAAAGGGGGGTTTTTCTACATCTCCGTGTAGGGATTGGGGAGAACGTTGCTCCTGAAGGCGACGTCCCGTGGAACTCGGATTGGGTTTTCCGCCTCCGAATTTGTCCACATCCCATGCGGTCCTGGTTCTGGCTGTGACACACCTTTCCGACCCAACAGTAATGGAACTTCTTGCTTCCTCAAACACCACCCACTGAGCTTCCAATCACATTCAAGACCATGTACTTTATTGCACCCCGTGGGGTCATTTGTCCTCTGCGTTTGACCCATCCAAGTTACTTAGGAGCAGTGGACTGCCACTGTGGGGTTCTGGGAGCAATGTGGGGTCAAGGGCCTAACAGCTGTGCCGATCTTATTGTGGCTACTCCTGGGCTTCAACCATCAACCTTCCAGGTCCCAGTCATGTACCAGTAGGCTAGAGGCTGCCATTCAAGAACTACCCTGTAGCGTAGTAGTTAAGGTACATGACAGGGAGACACAAGGTCGGTAGCGACAATAAAATCTGCACAGCTGTTGGGCCCTTGAGCAAGGCCCTTAACCCTGCATTGCTCCAGGGGAGGATTGTCTCCTGCTTAGTCTAATCAACTGTATGTCGCTCTGGATAAGAGCGTCTGCCAAATGCCATTAATGTAATATAATATAATACCCAGAGAACATCACCAGACAACATACGCCACGGATATCAATTGATGTTTTGCATTTAGTCCTGAATATTTTTCAGGTGAATGTGTCATGTCTGACTGGCACTCAGGTTATACACTGTTTCACAAAAAAGAGATGATATTCCCTCTACTATATTTTATCCTTCATGTTCATAATATTTTACCACAGAGATAAAAGGGGAGAGTTAAGAGATACAGTTCATCTTTATGAATACAGCCACTTGTCAGACCGTTGCTCACAATTGTTCATAAATCTTTCAGAAAGACACCTGCATACCTGTGTTTCAAATGTGGAACAAATGTGGAATTTATTGAAATTATTGACAAATGGGGAAACACATTCAAGACAGTGAACGTTTGTGGCAAACTATGTTTAGAGTAAACAGTTACTGTTGAACGATTTTAAATGAACATTACATTTAGTTCGCCACCAACGCCATTTTTGATACAAATGGATATGACTTAGGCCAAACAATGCCAGCTAGCTGATTCGTTGCTTACCAGTGATACATTATCAAACGTAGGAAAAAATATTACAGCAATTAAAGAGCATTATAACAGCCAAACTATTGTTCTCTCTGCATTTCCCCATGAGCAGCAATATTTGTTCACCACACACTACCTTTTCAAACTGTTAGCCAACGTTTGTGGCGAACAGAAAAAAAGTTTGAATATGTTGCCGAACATTAGCTAATGTTTGCCGTCTTAAACGCACATCAGGATATCAATCCACTCAGAGTTTGGGAGTTTGGCTTCTTTCTTTCCCCTCCACCTCTTGCTTGAGTGTTGCCTGATGTGGTCTCATCTCTCTCTGACCGGAGGCGGTGTGGCCAGGTGTACGTCATGGGTCACATCTCGCTTTACCACCTGATGTCCTACGCGCTGCAGACCTAGCTGGGACCACGCATCGACGAGACGAGGCGTATGAACGCAAAGCCCGCGGTCTCGTTTGGGCTCATCTCCGGTATGCCAACACCACGCGTCGTGCCTGATGACACCTGGGCCCTGGCTGTCTGTAAATGACACCAGCCACATCGTGACAGACTCCCACATGCTCATGAGACACAGCACAGCATGGCGACTCCCACGCGTCCAGGAGATAGGACCGCACGACCCGGCAACGCCCGCAACATTTCTGATGCTCCGCCTTACAATGTCACCGAGACCATTTCATATAATAGTTGAATGTCACATGCTGCAATAACAATGGTCTTTCCATATGTACACTCAGGGAGCACTTTAAGGTATTTATTTGACTTATTTTTTTGACTTATTGGTCTTCTGCTGCTGTAGCCTGTCCACAGGTTTGACATTGTGTGCTCAGAGATGCTCTTCTGCATACCACTGTTGTAATGTGTGGTTATTTGCGTTACTGTCACCTTCCTGTCAGCTTTGACCAGTCAGGCCATTCTCCCCTTCCTCTGATTAAAACTGCTGCTCACTAGATGTTTTTATTTTTTCTAACCATTCTCTAGAGACTGTTATGTGTGAAAATCCCAGGAGATCAGCAGTTTTTCAGATACTCAAACCACCCTGTCTGGCATCAACAATCAATCCACGGTCACTAAGATCACATTTATTCCCCATTCTGACATTTGGTCAGAAAAATAGTTGAAGCTCTTGACCATGTCTGCATGCTGCATGCTGTATGCATTTAGTGATTTAGTGATTACCACATGATTGGGTGATTAATTATTTGCATTAACAAGGTAGTGTTCAGTTGTACCTAATAAAGTGTCAGTGACTGTATATACACGCACATCAAAAAAATAAAAACACAATGCTGAAAGTGGCTTTTTGTAAGATTAGCAGGAGCTTCTAATTAAGTGGCCGGTGCTCCTCCACTCTGTTTTGCGGGGTGTAACATTTTGGGATGTCTGTTCTTTTCTGACTATCGCCATGGCAACTCGCAAAACAAACGGGCCACGTTCCGTCAGACGGCAGAAAAAGCAGATGGCCCTCAGTATGTGCGAAATCACAGCTATTTTCCCTTTTCCCGCCACCTCACCACTCCGCTCCCACGGTAATGGCACTGGGGTTTCGGCAGGCGTGGTCAGCATCACATGATCCCAGTTCACCAATCAGCTGATCTTAATGCCGTTACATAACCTGGTAATTAAGAGAGGGTCTCTGCCGTATCGGTGAGTCATGGACAGGCTTAGTAGGAGGGGAGGCGGGGGACTGTCGCATGATTAAAAACCCAACGCGCGTTACATGTTTATTTAAAGTCTTTCTTCACAGGAGGTCTGTGAGAGAAGCCACGCAAATGTACACAGCAATAATTTCTTTCAGAATGGAAAGACATTTAGAATAGATTCAACGCCATTCACAAAACACCAAAAAAGGGTTTCATGAAAATGTTATTACATGTGGCAAAAATGAAACATTTGTAGACAAATAAAACTGAAGATGAAACGGCTTATTCGGAGCCATTTCCGCACATGTATACATGTACATGCACATACACACCCACGCACATACGCAAAGGCAAATGTGTGAATTAACAAGCATGAAAAGTTGACTGGTTTGGATGTTTTTACCACGATCGGCTTAATCATCTATAATGAAGCCAAGTGCGCTTGTTACATTTTATAGGGAGATTCAGTGAATAGTAGAATTGCTACAATAAAGGAATACTGTGCATTTGCACACAGATGGAATTTGTGAAAGCAGTAATGAATTATTCGGATGCGAACACGAAGGCTGGCATTTTCCTACCTCCATGGAGGACCCAATCTTTTTTTTCTGCTTACCTTCTAAAAGTGTGCGAAGCAGAGCGGCCTCATTTTATTAATAGCCGTGTCTGTTGTATGACATTCCTGCATGCACACACATGCGGGGATGCGTGTACGGCATCAAAGTGCATTTTCTGCACTATTTCTAACCATTTTTAACCGGGCACCAAAGAAAGCATCATTTTTTACTATGGCAAGTTGCTTTTTCGGTCAATTTTAAAGCATACCTTGATGTCAAGAAATTATTTTTCATCCACATGCATTGAGATAGTAAAAGGTAGCCATTTCAAATAAGAACCGATCAAAGTTAATCTTCTCATGCTATTGCATCCAGAAGAGGCTTGAATTGAGATTGAATTGTTGAGCAGAGCCCCTGGTTGGCCTGCATTTCTTCAATTAGTTGTAGTCATCAGCAGTTAGCATGCAGTAGTCATAAGCAGTTAGCATGCAGTTGTCATCAGCAGTTTGTTCACAACAATGCCATGTGTTCAACAATGAAACAACATAGCATATTGTTTAACCTTCTATACTGCAAAACTATGGTAAATTTCACATTGAATGTACAAATTCCTCTGTACTGGATGCATATTCAATTGAGGATACTAAATTGTGTGGGGGTGGAGACAGACTTGATTGGCAGGCATCATCACCTTTGCAAATGGAGTCATGTCTTTAATTTGCTCTGATTTCCCAATGCACAAGACTCCATGTAATTCTGTTTGAGGCAATCAAGTGAGAATAAGTGGTTCATTTAAAAAGTTAAGTTTTGCATGTGCCGGTTGAGGTCAACAGCTTTCGCTTGGCAGATGAATTATCGAAAAGATAAAGCAATAACATAACCCACGCACCGGTTAACAAACAGGTCAGATCTACAGTAACAATGAGTCAGATTTCTGTACAGTTTTAACTTCACATTACAGAGACAGTTAGGAATGCATTAGTGTCATTATGTTATTATTCGCATGGCAAATTTTGATTAAGTTTGAAAGTTTGAACTATTTGTGCAGCCGTCAGTGTGTCTGCTCCTCTCATCACAATCCCTCTGATGCCAGATTCTGAAGTCGTATTTTTATTTTTGTATTTATCATCTGTGACAAAAATGAAAGCACAGGCCTTTTTGAGATCTCATAAGTAAGAGGGGGGGGGGGGGAATATACACATCAAAATGAACACACACAGGAGAGATAACCGCAACCAGACGGAGGCGAGTGCTTTTACTGCTTATATCAGTAAGCCTTGCAGTGCTGCTTTGTAAAATTGCCATCTGGACAGAAGTATTGCTGCGGTTATTGTAAAACATTTAGTTTCAGCAAGCGCTTTACACCAGCTGCGATAAATCTCAAGTACTGTAATAGTCACCGTCACATTGAATGCAGGAGCAAGACATGGTGGATTATATTCCCACACGATGCATATAAATGAATATGAAATATTTTTATGTTCTTATTTTTACCCATGCTTTATGTTTGGGCATATACTTCAGTTTAATAAAGACCATAAAAACACTACTCTTACTACTGGTAATAATAAAAATATAATAAAATAAAATAATCATCATCATCATACCCACATTAGTCATCATTGTCATCCTCATATGCATCTTTATAATTATCATCTTCCTCCTCATCCTCAATCTTCCTCATCACCCTCTTACTCACCGTTATCATTATCAGTGTCACATGATTATTATTTTCTTCATTTGTATCGTGCCATGTTTTTTAATGCTGTATTGTGATCTGTTGATAACGTTAATATACAGTAATGTGCAGAAGTCATAGGCACCCAAGACTTTATTATATATATGCTTATTTTTTGTGTGTGTTAGTATAAAAGAACACATTTGAGATTTCCAAATATTAATTTTCCAAAAGACAGTATTAACACCGAATGGTGGTCACAAAAAATATTGATTTGATTCAGTTTTTAACTATTCTGCCAAATTACCTAAATGTAATGTAAAATGTATAGTACGTTTATTTAGGACCTTTCCAGAAAGAATCTTATCTGCACAGAATGTTATACAGGTGCCTAAGACTTTTGCGCAGTACTATATGTGAAACTTAGTGTTGCCATTATGGCCAGGACTCCTTTGAAAAAGATTTTTAATCTCAATGGGAATACTCCTGGGACAATAAAGGTTAAATAATGCTGCTGATAATAACAGCTGTTCATCAAAATGAGCTGAACCCCACAGAAGCTTGGGTGCATATTCTAAGCAAACTACAGTGAATTATAATCAAATTATGGATAGAGGGGGTAGTTATTTGGCATACTAGCTTATCGTTACACATTCATTACGAGCTGCAGTGAACGTGATTTTTTCATTTTAACCGACCGTGTGCAAGCCCCAGCTTTGAGAGCCCAGCGGTGGAGTGGCAGAACAGACCCCGAGCTCTGTCGTTCCCCGTCTCTCCTCCGCCTGCAGTCGTTCCGCGGCACGTCGGAGAAACCCACCAATCGGTCTCGCCGCTCGCCGCGGAACCGCACAAACACTTCCTGCCCTGGCAGAGCAAGTAATCAGTTACCATAGAGACCGCGCGCGGCCCTCTGAGAATTACAATTGGCCGAGTCCTGCCAATCAGCCTCCTACTGCAAAAAAAAAAAGATTTTGTATTTTTATACTTTTTTATTCATTTATTTATTCCTTTTCTCTTCTGTTCTGTTCTGTGCAATGTTGTCCGCTGTCGAAAGCGGGGCGAAAAGTTAATTTTGTTGCTGGCTTGTCACCCAGATATCATAAACAATGTCTTCCTAATGAAATATTTGCACTGGCCCCCTGTATGAAATTCCATCTGTGTGCAAGAGCTCTCTTCCATCCTATGTCTCAGTGATAGATGCCGCAATAAAACCGGCTCCAGTTTTAGGACTTTAAACCCAATAAAATTCTCTTTACAGTACAGTCCTTGTGTGTAATATTTGGGGGAATCTGATGTTTGGTTAATACTGTGTCCAGCTCACCAATCATTGGCTTTTGTACCTGACTCAATTCTGTTGAGATCTACCCGGTTGACATAGGTTATTTAAGTACGAGGATAAGATGTAGCAGTTGGTTTTGAGGGAGCGAAAACCACGTTGATATGTCATGGTCGTTAGCTAATTCTTAATCTGTGTCAAAGCTAAATAAATCAACAATCAATCGACATTGAAGATGTTTAGATATGAACATGTCAAATATACCCAGAGATATGTTCCTAGTATGATGTTTCCTATATTCAGAGGTATGTTCACAGTGTAATGTTTACTATATTCAGAGAAATGTTTGTGGTGTCATTTTTAGTATATTGACGGATATAGTCGTAGTGTAGTGATTAATATATTCAGAGATATGTTCATCGTGATGTTTACTATATTCAGAGATATGTTCAGAGTGTAATGTTTAGTATATTCAGAGAAATGTTCGTAGTGTAATTTTTAGTATATTGACGGATATGGTCGTAGTGTAGTGATTTATATATTCAGAGATATGTTCATCATGTGATGTTTAATATATGCAGAGATATGTTCATCGTGTGATGTTTAATATATTCAGAGATATGTTGGTAGTATGGCATTGAAGAGATTGCGATACGTTCTCGGTGTACTGTTGAAGACATACAGAGATAGTTGTAGTATGGTGTTGAAGATGTTCAGATATTTTGAGTTCTTATGCTCCATGACCTCACTGTTTGCTTCATAATCTTAATTAAATCTCAGGGACGACCACCTGGCAACTGCTGTGGAACCAAATCTGTATCAGGGAAGAAGTCACCTCAGAACCTCATGGGGTCGGGAGAGATTGTAGGGCTTCACGGAAAATGTACACACACACACACACACACACACACACACACACACGCTTGCACACACAAGCATACAGACATGCATGCATGCACACGGCGACACGCACACACAAAACACACAGATGTGTGCACATTAATTTCATGCAGATTCATTTTTACATACAGTATGTACACAAATGGCTGCACATGCATTTACATACCAACAAATATCCAATGCTGTCCACATGCACACACACAAACACACACACAGCCGTGAGTCATGGCGACTAGGCAAGACACTTCATAATAAGGAGACAAGTGGCTTGAGTGTCTTCATATCCTTCACTGTGACACACTTTTTGTGAAATGAATTTTTCACTTCCAGAAAGAGAGGAGAGGAGGGGAGAGAGATGAATAGCGGGGGGGGGGGGAGACCGGAAGAGCGAGAGAGAGCAGCAACAACCTTGGCATTTAACAGCACAATAGTTCTGTAGGAAACAGCTTTTGTAGGTGTTGGGGAAGCGTCTCTGAAGGTTTGAATGCACCGCGTACTCCGCCTCCCCCTGGCTCAACAGTGAATCATACACTGTCACCGCACCAGGCACGACATCTAAGGTCCAGTCACACACACTCACCGCACCAGGCACGACATCTAAGGCCCAGTCACACACTCTCACCACACCAGGCACAACATCTAAGGCCCAGTCACACACTCTCACCACACCAGGCACAACATCTAAGGCCCAGTCACACACTCTCACCACACCAGGCACAACATCTAAGGCCCAGTCACACACTCTCACCGCACCAGGTACCACATCTGCTCTGCTCTTCTCCCTGTACACCGACAGCTGCACTTCCAGTCACCAGTCTGTCAAGCTCCTGAAGTTCGTGGACGACACCACCCTTATTGGACTCATCTCTGGTGGGGATGAGTCCACCTACAGGCGGGAGATTGACCATCTGGTGACCTGGTGCAGTCAGAACAACGTGGAGCTCAACGCTGTGAAGACAGTGGAGATGGTTGTCAACTTCAGAAAGAACCCAGCCCCACCAGCCCCCATCACCTTGAGAGACTCCCCTGTCGACATTGTGGAGTCCTGCCGCTTTCTGGGACCTCAAAGCCCAGGAGAGGATGTTCTTCCTGCAGCAGTTGAAGAACTTCAACCTGCCAAAGACAATGATGGTGCACTACAACACCGCCATAATCGAGTCCATCCTCACCTCCTCCAACACCATCTGGTATGCTGCTGCCACTGCCAAGGACAAAGGCAGACTGCAGCGTATCATCCGCTCTGCAGAGAAGGTGATTGGCTGCAATCTGCCATCTCTTCAGGACCTGTACGCCTCCAGGACCCTGAGGTGTGCAGGAAGAATTGTGGCTGACCCCTCTCATCCCGGACACAGACTATTAGAAACACTTCCCTTTGGCAGGAGGCTGCGGTCCATCAGGACCAAAACCTCTCGCCACAAAAACAGTTTCTTCCCATCTGCAGCTGGCCTCTTCAACAAGGCCCAGGGAACCCCCCCCCCCCCCACTGTCACAGAACCCTTACAACACCCCCATAGACACGTTACATCAATGCACTGTCTCCCTGTGATCAACGTCAACAAGGCCCAGGACCCCCCATTGTCACAGACTTTTATCCCGCCCCCATAGACTTTAGATTCTGCACTTTAATAATATTTCACATACCCAGCTTCAGAATCATCTTGTATTGTGAATATTTATTTGTATCTTTAATTTTTATTTATATTTACATTCTACGTTATTATACATCTATGTTTCTATTTTAGTATTATTCTTTGTTGTCTGCATGCACCTACAAACCACAGCAAATTCCTTGTATGAGAAAACTACTTGATTCTGATTCTGATCTAAGGCCCAAGTCACACCTTACAGGGCCTGAGGCGGCTTCACAAGCCAGCGTCTCCCCCCCCCCCCCCCCCCGGTGCCCACATCCTGGCAAGCACTGGGCTCAGGTTATAGTGACGCTCCCATACTCCTCGTTGGTGGCTGCCTCGCAAGAGGGAGGTTCTGGGTTCGAATCCTAGCAGAGTCCTCTTTGCATGAGAACTTCACTTGTCAAATATGAAGCAAAAATAGTCTAAGTGAGAGAAAAAAGTTCTCATAACAAAACTAAAACAGGTTTAAACACCTGTTCTTTGCAGAGTTGACCACATGCTGTGTACTCATTTTCAACATTTTCTTTTCTGTACACAAACACAGTTTGGCGAGTCAATTCTGAGGATTGATTAGCTGGCACTATTGGTTGTGAGAAAGAAAGAGAGAGAGAGAAAGCCAGTTAACCCCCACTTGGTTCTTGAATGCTGACAATATCGAACCCCCATCTTCTCCCGGCTGTGTGAAAGATGTACTGCCGGTACAAAGGAATCAAACGGGTCTTGTGTGTTCGATTATTTTCTGCAAGCCAGAGACTGGATAATCTTGCATCATCACCAAATAATAGAGCACGGGTTTTCAACAGGGGGTCTGCAGATTGCTTGGGGCCCACTACAGGTCAAAAGTTTTAGTACACCCACAACTTTCAAGCAATAAAAAATACATTGCGGTGTTGCCATTTATATAGCGCCTTTATCCAAAGTGCTGCACAATTGATGCTTCTCATTCACCCATTCATACACACTCACACACCAACAGCGATTGGCTGCCATGCAAGGCACCAACCAGCTGGTCAGGAACATTTTGCGGTTAAGTCGAACCAGCAACCCTCCGACTGCCAGACGACTGCTCTTACTGCCTGAGCCAATGTCACCCAGTGTAAACACTTATGACAAATTAAAATTGTAATATAAAACTTCATTAAAATGGCCATCTTTTGCAGTAATAACTGCTGTAGGAGGGAGGCAAAGTGTGACTGCCATCTGTGAGGAGCCTGTGAGCTGGGGGTTCTGCCATTTGTGAGGTGGGGGTTCTGGTGTGTGTCAAAAGGGACAAAGGACAATGCTGTTTGTAGTACCTTTTGACGAGTTCCAGACCAGTGACGCCAAGAAGATAAGGGATAGATATATGGTGGGTGGATGAGCGGTTCCCGGGCAATTAGGCCATGTGGGCCATTAAAACTCCTGGGAAAAGAATGTGCCTAAAATCTTATGACCCCACACCTGGTCACTTCCAGGGGGAAAGACTCCGGGCAGTACCACAGTGCCCTCCTTTGGGCACTGCTGTCATTACCCCAGGGACTACTCTCTTGGAGGAAAACCTCAGAACTGTGTTTGAGATGGTCAATAGACCCGGTACAATATTGTAAACATTGCCCATGTGATCCTTGTTGTATTGCATTATGCCCATTGTTGTAATAACAGGAATTACATGTAAAATGGATACACAGGAGGGAGGTTTCATGATAACTGCACCATAACAAAACATTAGGATAATCTGTTTGGTATGGATGTGATCCAGTAAAATCAAGGAATCAGATGAGATACATTTCATACCAAATGGATTTTAATAAACCATAGTTTCAATAACTCAAGGGAAAACCTACACGTCCTCTCTTGGTAATCATCTAATTTTCCCTACGCAACAACCCCCAACGGTGGGGGTCTAAATTCCAGATTTGACAACCCCACCAGGCTAATTTATGGCACTGCTGCCTGGATCAAACACATGATTTGGCATAAAAGCCAGGGAGACGAGCCTATCAGGGAAGATCGCACTCGACTTCCCACACTGTGCATGCTTTGTATATGTGTGTAGCGAAAGCAGACTGGGTAAGACTATTTCACTCTGTTCTTTTTATCTTCAATTTGTCTTTTCGTAATTGACTGTGTGATTCTACGCTAACTGCCTACCCGTCTGGAAATAAATTATTTTGTTTGTAACTTGCGTGATCTCCATGACTCTAATTCATCTTGTACCTTTTCAGCCTAAATTACAACTGAATATTGAGGGGGACAATGGGGACCAAGGACTGACCGATCGGCAGTCCCTTGGTACAGGTGATAGTTCTAAGCTGTGAGGCCAGCAAGTTTCTGCCAACGTAAAGGGTCGGCTATGCACGGCTCTTGTGGTTTGACGCGAAGGGAACCCCTGGGCGTTACGGCGCTGGTTCCTGTCAAATTATCTCTAAGGAGCCCAGTTAATGCTACGCCGACCTGGGCTCGCAACTATCATGACTGTGTTGCATGTATTGTGTTGACTGGACCCTCAGCCTCTGAGTTCTACACCGAACTGAGAGCTTGGTACCCATGTGATAGTTCTAAGCTGTGAGGCCAGCAAGTTTCTGCCAACAAGTTTCTGCCAATGGTCGGCTATGCACGGCTCTTGTGGTTTGACGCGAAGGGAACCCCTGGGCGTTACGGCGCTGGTTCCTGTCAAATTATCTCTAAGGAGCCCAGTTAATGCTACGCCGACCTGGGCTCGCAACTATCATGACTGTGTTGCATGTATTGTGTTGACTGGACCCTCAGCCTCTGAGTTCTACACCGAACTGAGAGCTTGGTACCCATGTGATAGTTCTAAGCTGTGAGGCCAGCAAGTTTCTGCCAACAAGTTTCTGCCAATGGTCGGCTATGCACGGCTCTTGTGGTTTGACGCGAAGGGAACCCCTGGGCGTTACGGCGCTGGTTCCTGTCAAATTATCTCTAAGGAGCCCAGTTAATGCTACGCCGACCTGGGCTCGCAACTATCATGACTGTGTTGCATGTATTGTGTTGACTGGACCCTCAGCCTCTGAGTTCTACACCGAACTGAGAGCTTGGTACCCATGTGATAGTTCTAAGCTGTGAGGCCAGCAAGTTTCTGCCAACAAGTTTCTGCCAATGGTCGGCTATGCACGGCTCTTGTGGTTTGACGCGAAGGGAACCCCTGGGCGTTACGGCGCTGGTTCCTGTCAAATTATCTCTAAGGAGCCCAGTTAATGCTACGCCGACCTGGGCTCACAACTGTCATGACTGTGTTGCATGTATTGTGTTGACTGGACCCTCAGCCTCTGAGTTAGTTCTACACCGAACTGAGAGCTTGGTACCCATGTGATAGTTCTAAGCTGTGAGGCCAGCAAGTTTCTGCCAACTTAAAGGGTCGGTTAGGCACGGCTCTTGTGATTTGACGCGAAGGGAACCCCTGGGCGTTACGGCGCTGGTTCCTGTCAAATTAGCTCTAAGGAGCCCAGTTAATGCTACGCCGACCTGGGCTCGCAACTATCATGACAGTGTTGCATGTATTGTGTTGACTGGACCCTCAGCCTCTGAGTTCTACACCGAACTGAGATATTCAGCAATAATGTTAATCGCGAGAACATATATTGAGTAATAGTGGCGCAGGTACGAGTCGAGTGTAATCACTCCCGAGGTTCGCGTAAATTTCAAACCCAAATTTCTAAATTATATATCTTAAATGGAGTCAGATAAACGAGTGGAACGAGAGTAACCACTAAGCTTTCAATACGGCCCCGTTTACGAACGGAGAATATTAGGAATTTTACTGATCTGTTTCAGGCCAGTTGTAAGCGGGATATGGGGCAGGTCAATCCATATCCGACCCGTGGCAACAGACCCAGTATATTCCTAAACATAATTGTGCTCTGTTCGTGTGCGGAGGATGATAATTAAAATCTTTCATTCACTTCCAAACAGCCAGGAAAGAACACGTCGTCCCTTCACCTCCAGCTATTCCCTCATAGGTCTAGCTGTGCAGGTTCTACACTGCAGATTATATTTTGTCTAAACGGAGTGATTTCGTTTATGGCCAGCACTTTAAAATGCATTTAAATGTCAAGATCTGTCAAGCTGAAATATGCAGATTGATCAGTGAATCAGCCCCTGGCACATTGGCCGCTTACGTGGTGCTTGTCCTTACAAAAGGACCATTTCATGTGCATATGCTATCCCAGCATCTTCATCCAAGGCCAGAGTTTTTATAAAGATATGATATTGCCATATTCATTTTTCCCCATTCCTACCCTGGTGTAAAATCCAGCTATGACCAGCTTGAAATACCAGCTACCAGTTTGAGATACAAAAACATATCTTCAACTTGTCAAACCCTGCTGAGCATGGAGCTGGTCTGACTGATCAACCAGCTACCAGTGGTTTCAAAAGTTAGCTGTTATTTCACACATCTTGCGATGCACTTGGACACATCATCAGTGATGTTACCTGGGGTCATTGGGTGTTTCGGGTCTTTCAACAATCATACACCCTCACCCAGGCGACCCAGCCAGGGTTGATCAGGCCCCAACTCGTGTCCAAGTAGCCTACGTTGCCCACGGATCGCCCCTCTTGATCCACCATCTCGAGGCCCTCTCTGCGGCCTCTGTGGTGTTCTTGATGGCTTTTCTGCTGTGCAGCCCGGTGATTACAAGGAGCTTGAGGGCCCTGTAGAGGGACTGGCCTACGAAGCCTCTGCAACCCACCTCAATTGGCAGACATTGTGCCCGCCACCCTTGCCTCCGGCACTCGCCTACCAGCTCCTCATACTTTGCCCTCTTTCTTTCGAAGGCCTCCTCCATCCGGTCTTCCCAGGGAACAGTCAGCTCCAGCAGGACCACCCGTCTTGCTGTTTCAGACATCAGGACCATGTCTGGCCTGAGCGTGGTCACTGCGATGGTGTCTGGGAACTTGAGCTGCTTCCCCAGGTCGACCTTGAGCTGCCAGTCTCGTGCAGTGACGAGTAGCCCAGCTGACGCTCTTGGCTGAGGCTGCGGCTTCTCCCCCGCCTTGACAAATGTGATGGCCTGCTTTGCTGGGCGGTGCTGTTTGCTCTGGGTGATCCCATTGCAGATGACATCTGCTATCACTTTAAGCACCTGGTCGTGACGCCAGCGGTAGCTTATACTTCCCAGCAGGGTACAATTAATTTTGCATGACCAGCTAGGGTTAGGATTAGGGATAGGGTTAGTGGTTTTCTGAGATAAAGTTATGGTCTGTGGCCAGTTCTACTAGTCAGCAGATTAGGTGTACAATATACATGCATCATCTGGATTAGGAAACAAAGTTGAGTGAGTTGTGGGGTCTTTACAATGGCCATAATAAGCCTGAAACACACAGTTTGTGTTTTGAAAGACCTTTTAGAGAAAATAAAAGATCAGTCACCCTCTCAGAAATAAAATGACAGCGGAGATACATTTTTGTTCCTCAAATTTCCCTAAGGTATCCTGAAAGTACAGTAATATTCTCCTTGGGTACAAATAAGTACATTTTTGCTTGCCAAAAAGTTACACATTTAGTTTTCTATCGCTGGTTAGAGGTACACTTATGTACCTATAGGGTACTGCCCCAGCATTTGTAGCTTGTAAGGCACTTTCTGTACCTTTATTTCTGAGAGTGCATCATGAAACAATAACCCCAAACAGCACAAACAGTCTTTTCGAGAAAATAAATGATCAGTTTCATGACACCAAACCCAGGGGTTCACTCAATTCTCCTACCGTTGAGTTTGGCACCTGAAGAAAAGACATTGATGTTTGGAATACAAGTATTTTTCTCACAGCACTGTTTTTTTACTCCGGTAAGGAGAGTTTTCACATTTAATCAAGCATGACTTTAAGTTAGTTCAGTTTAATTGATGAATAATGGTACCGCCAGCTCTCTCAGAACGGAAACATAAACCTTTCATTCTGAAATGTTCTCATATCCCCAAACAAAATGAATTTGAAGCAGTTTTGTTTGATCCGGTAATAAAAAAATAAATAAAAATAAAATAAAAATAAAATAATAAAATGTATTCAAAGTTAGATGAACACGAGCACGCCTGAGATATGCTGATGCACGACCCTGAGTCGCACAGAGGATCGAGGACCCTAATTTATTTATTCTTTACTTCAAGGAACAGACAGCTAATGTGGCAATAAATACAGAATCCAACCGCCTTTGTAACTCTTAGGGAATTCATTTCACAGGCAATTGCTGCTGCGGGTCCGCTAAACTCCATTTACTGGGGCCCTTCCCTTGAAAGTGAAAACTGGAGGTCTAAACTCCTCCATGGCCCCGTGCTTCCGCCTGAGTAATGCTTTTGGCCTGCCAGGTAATGGGAAAGTGGTTATTCCACAATTTAAGCATGACATTCCTTAATATTATTCTACATTTTATTTAGTGTTTTCTTTCTGCATGGTGATACCTGCTTTCATACATCCTTGGAATTGCTGCCGTCTGAAAACTGCTATTGTGTTGATTTTTTTTAACAAAAGAAAAAAGTAAATAGATTTTATTTCAGGTAAAGGTTACTAAATGTTTGACTTCATGTATGCTTAGGCCAACCCAGTATCATACTTTGGGTACCCTATTCATTGTCAAGCATAGAAGATAAAACGATGTCTGAATTTAGATACTGCTCAACTAGTTCTACTCTCATGCCACATCTTATGTGGAGCAGAATGCAATTGGAAATCTGATGAGCTATGTAAAGATGGGGCAATTGGTCATTGCTACATCATACGTGTGAAGTGTACAAATCCACAAAAGTCAAAGCATACTGCAAAAGTCTCTTTTTGAACCAAATAGTCACACTTTCAGTCACATTAGTGAGTATGATTAGTCATTCTGCCTTAATGTAGTTTTAAAAAAAGCATGATATCCGAGTCATAAAATTATCTACAGTAGTATATGCTAGTACAGAAGCTGCTTTGAGTGGTCAGCATTCATAATCAAGCCACACTATCCGATTACCACACGTCACCCCTTTGAAGAGTCTGTGGAATTTGTTTAGTTTTTTTCTTTCAAACAATTATTATTTCGAGTATACACTCAGTGAGCACATAATTAGGAATTAGACTTTTTTTTTTCTTCTTCTGCTGTAGCCTTTCCACTTAGTGTTATGAGGCGTTGTGTGTTCAAAGATGCTCTTCTGCATACCACTGTTGTAATGTGTGGTTATTTGCATTACCTGTCAGCTTTGACCAGTCTGGCCATTCTCCTCTCATTAACAAAGCGTTTCTGTCTGTGGAACTGCTCCTCACAGTTTCTTTTTATTTTTTTTGCACCATTCTTTTCAAACTCTAGAGACTAGTGTCTCTAGAGATCACTAGTTTCTGAGATACTCAAACCAACAAATATTCCAAGGTCAAAGTCATTTAGATCACATTTCATCCCCATTCTGATGGTTGATGAAGCTCCTGACCCGTATCTACATGATTGTATGCATTGCACTGCTGCAACACAATTGGCAGATGGTAGATGATCGCATGAATGAGTAAGTGTAATAAAGTAAAAATGTTCCTAATAAAGTGCTCAGTGAATTGATATACACAACACAGGTATTGCTATGAACACAAAACACACTGCCTTCTGTTATGAGCCTGAATTGGGCTGGATTGAGGCACATTCCCCATGAGAAACATTTGTATTTAGAGACAATGTTTCTCTCAAATCAGCTGTCAACTCTCATAAGCTGCTTCATCCGTTTGGAACACTGGAATCTGTAGGGAAGTGTCGTTTGTATCAGGAGACTTGGGGTGAACTGTGCTCATTAGTAGACTACACTTCCCATTGTGCATTGCAGAAGGCTTTGCATGCAAGGTTTCTGATAAAAATTAATTAGAAATTAGAAATAAAATTGCACAGTGTTTAATCTAACCGCAAGACAAAAATGCAAGTGCATACATTGCAACAAGCTTGTTGTGATCATAAACTCTTTTCAAATTAGTATCATTGACAAGAAGTGAAATATCTGGCTGTGAACCTGATGTGACGCATATGAATATGTTGGGGGGAAAAAAAGTGAGAAAATGAGGGAAGCAGATGGAAGGATGCTAAAAGCGCCCACCGTGGAATCACAAAACAAGCGACAGGAAAATATGGTGCTCCGCATCGAATTCAGCTCCCGTGGTGTGGTGTGAAATTAGCCTGATCTAGAGCCAATATCTCCTGTATAATATACACTCAGAGAGTGCTTTCTTAGGTGTTCATTAGACCTATGTTTTAGACTTCTGCTGCTGTAGCCTATCCAGTTTGAGGTATGACGTGTTGTGCGTTCAGAGATGCTCTTCTGCATGTTGCAATGTGTGGTTATTTGCAAAGACCAGTCTGGCCATTCTCCTCTGACCTCTCTCATTACGCATGACCTCCGCAGAACTGTTGCTCACTGGATGTTTTGTTTTTTTGCACCATTCTCTGCAAACTCTAGATTGTTGTGTGTGAAAATCTCAGATCAGTGGTTTCTGAGATACTCAAGCCACCCTGTCTGGCACCAACAATCATTCTACGGTCAAAATCACGAGGAGCACATTTCTTCCCCATTCTGACATTTGGTCTAAAAACAGCTGAACCTCTTGACCATGTCTGCATGGTTTTATGCATTTAGATGCTGCCACATCATTGGCTGATTACATATTTGCGTTAACAAGTTGGTGTATTACAATAACAATAATTATTATTGTAGAATATTTGGTCAATAATCATTAATTTTATTTAACACTATCGATATTAGAGACACGGCATTCATATTTTCATGTGCCTAAGTGTTATTGTGAGGACATTTTGTGTCAGGTACGTCATTGCTGTCATGGAAACCCTTGAATTGTGAGGAGAAAACTGCCTGGTCTGAATGCTGATGACACTTGCCGTTATAGATCACTGCCATTTTATAACCTCCTTTCTTCTGTTCCCGGAGCTGTTCATGGCATACTCAGATCACCCCACAAAATGCACACCTGTAATACGGGACATCCAGTTTACAGCGGTACTGTAACAAAATATGTTCATTAAAAACCTTGCGTATCTGATGTTAGCGAGGTTCATCCAATTACAAAATATCCCCTGCTCTTTTTCCTAGAGTCAAAACCACTTGGAGCAGCCACGTGGATGTGTGGAATGATAAATATTAGATAAACCAGGCCGTAGCTGCCCTTCAGGCTTCCACTGGGTTCGGCCGAGCGAGAGTGAGGTGTGCGGTCTCTTCGGATCAAACAAAGCGGGAGCTGTTTCTCACCTGTAGGAGCTGTCGGATCAGAGACGCGCATCGGCTTTGACGATCTTCAGACGAGCCGCTGTGTCTACAGAGGTGATGCAATCAGAGAGAAACACAAGAGCCGTTCTAAATCAGTCAGGAATACAGAATGCTGCTTTAGGGGAATCGATAAGTTGCATTATGTGTATACACTCAGTGAGAAATGTATTAGGTAGACCTGTACACCAGCTTGTTAATGCAAATATTTCATCAGCCAATCAAGTGGCAGCAACTAAATGTCTCAAATAAAAGCAGCAGTTCTGCGGGCAGAAACACCTTGTTAATGAGGTCAGAGGAGTAGGGCCAGACTGGTCAAAGCTGACAGGAAGGTGACAGTAACGCAAATAACCACGCATTACAACAGTGGTGTGCAGAAGAGCATCTCTGTACACACGACGCGTCAAACCTTCAAGCGGATAGGCTACAGCAGCCAAAGACTAAAGTCTAATAAATAACTAATAAAGTGCTCATTGAGTATTACAAAGAAATGGTAAACGGAGCGCATTTATATAGCACTTTTATCCAAAGCACTTTACAATTGATATCTCTCATTCACACACACCAACGGTGACTGGCTGCCATGCAAGGCACCAACCAGCTTTTCAGAAGCAATTGGGGGTTGCGTGGGGGAGGTGTCTTGCTTAGGGACACTTTGACACACCCAGGGCGGGGGATTGAACCTGGCAGCCCCCTGACTGTCAGATGACCGCTCTTACCTCCAGAGCCAATGTCGCCCCGAAGAAAATAAACAGTAAAATAGACCGTAAGAATTATGTCAGGCAGCAAATATTAAACTGCCCATGAAAATAAAAGAGTGACTAAACCAGATTAATCAATTCAGGAAAATATTAATACTGATTTCCATGGTTTTAACATCAGCCGTTCTGGAAGTATAATATTTCACAGGAGCCCCACATAACATTGGAGAGGGAGAATATATGACAGGCTGTAGAGAAGGACAGACTTTTACCACAGTATAGAAACACTACCACTTCACAATAAAAAGCCTGAGGCCTGTGCCTGCAAGATATATCACTCCCCTCTCTTCAAGAACCGATTTCTTGTCACAAGTTATATGGAGCAATGCATGGATTATGAAACTATTTATATATGTACTGTACTATATACTGTATACTGTCTGTGCAGTTAAATGGCACACATATTAAGGTCACTTTATGTTTTAGGATATTAAACTCTCCATCTTCTTTATTTGGCAAAAAGGCCAAATACAGACACTGCTTGTGCCTTAAGGTAAGTAAAGGATCGATGGACCCAAATAACACACGCAGACTGCAGAATTTTATTTTTATTTTTTGCCTCCTCTCATTTGTCTGTTTCAAAATAATATATAGTCAGCAGGCTTGCCAAGTCTTATATTTCATAACGCACAGGTGTTATATAAATGAGTTAAAAAACAAAGCTATTTTCTCGATCTGTGGACTATAAAATGTATAGGAGTTTTCCAAAGTGTTTTATTTTTCATGTATACTTCTAACTAGGTCAACCCACTTATTTTCTCGGTCTGATTCAAAGTGTAGTTTGCTCAGACTTGCAATTCAAAAGGACCTTTTTACATGGATCACACACACTTTCAGGAACAATTCTGAAATTGGGTGACATAAGAGCTGTGTGTTTTGTAATTACAGCTGAAAGCAATGCATTACAATTGCATTCATCATATACACAACCTGCCTGAGATTGACATTGTAAAGGACACAGCTGGATATTAAGAGCTCCAAGAAAAGAAAAACACCTGGCTCTAAACGACGCAAAAACACCAACAACACCATAATTTATATGCAAATTACCATAAATATTATAGCTGGGCTAGAATTGGAAAAAGAAAAGAAGTAATGAAGTCCTACTTCAAACAATTTCAGTAATTGCAGAAGCAATTTCATCATGCACAAGCCAGAATGAGACCAGTGAGTGAGTGGTTTCTGACTCATAAACGAATATTAGGGTTTGCGCTGTGAACAGAACAATTACCCCAATGACTTAACATTTACAATGGGGTGCACGTTGGTAGTTTGGCCCAGTTTCATCAGTATGGTGAATTCAAACGAGAAGCTTGGGTTTGACAACCACTTAATAGCATTCAGGTCTCCTCTTTGGGAACGGCCTGTAGCCCAGTGGCTGAGGTACATGACTGGGACCAGGAGGTTTGTTCAAGCCCCGGTGTAGCCGTCCGAAGATCCGCCCAGCCTTTGGGCCCCTGAACAAGGCCCTTAACCCCTCAGTCAAAGCAACTTACAGCAGTACATTTCCTCTGAGCAAAAAAGAGCTGAATGAAGGCACAGTTACAGACATATAAGCACCACCGCCAAGACACAGCCTCCACTCCTGCCAAATAATGGAGGAAATGACTTGTGTTAATTATATACTTTAAGAAGTATTGAAGTGCAGCCTGAAAAGTTTGATTATGTGTTTGCGGAAAACAGCCAGCACTTACTGCCATTGAATTCCTGCTCCTTCTCAGTGTTATCTGCTTTCACCATGTCCCCTGTACAATCTGAACTGTTTGCACAGATGCCTGACTGACTGCATCAACTACCCTTTCACCCTTTATAGCCAGACGGCAAACGGACGTCGCACCAACGTCGGTTTCTATCGCTAAGGTCGGCAATGGAATCTGCCCTACAGCGGACATCGGCTGTAGGCACTCAAATCAGTAATTTGATTTGTAATACCTGTAAGCTAATATTTACCATTTTCTTTGAAGTTATTGCCACACACTGCTGTTCCATGCTCTCTATAAAGCATGACGGCTCCTTATATGTTGGAAAAAGACAAGAGCTGGGATTTGTTTTTAAACCATAGTTGTGTTTTGTCCTGGAGTCCGTAGTCAACGAAGCCACTGGCTTTACTCAAGCTGAACTGCTTCTTAGGAGGTCTTTCAAAGGACCTTTTGCCAGAGCCCTTAAGCCCTCTTCCTGGGTTCCACCTGCACCAAAAAAATGCCCAAGCTTGTTCAGTCAAATCTGGAGAGGGCAAGAACAAAACAGGCTCATAGCAAAAATAAAAACAGACACTACATACGGTACAGAGAAAAAGACTGGAGGGTCTGGATGAAAGCTCATCCGCTGTCCAAGTCTTCCAAAAATTATACAACTAAACTTGTGAATTATAGAACTGTGCAGGAGGAGACTAGAAAGGGATCTTCAGGTGGTTAATGTGAGTTACTGGTGTCATCCAACCTCTGCGGAGAAGAGAGAGATTTCATGAAATTGTGTTAATTGCTTAAACAATACATGTAAACATGCTAAAAATGAAAATGGTGTTTATTTTGTGCAGTTGTAGCAGTCACCCATTATCTGGTGCTGGCTGGTAGTTCCATTCAGTGAGTTATTTTCCTCGATTTCGTTTTCATTTTGCACAGAGCAAGCTTCCACTGGGCTGGTTTCAGGGTGATTTTTCTCACCTGTGGCTTAGGGTGTGTGGATTGGCTCTCACTTGATAATTGAGAGCAGTATGGCGCATTCTCCTCTTGGCCAATCAGGGAATAACAATACCATTATTTCTGGGCTTAAGAGGCAGTAACCTATATGTCTGTTTAATTTGTCATCCTATGTTCTGTTGCTGCCCTGCAACGGACTGGCGACCTGTCCAGGGTGTATTCCTGCCTTTCGCCCAATGTATGCTGGGATAGGCTCCAGCCCCCCTGTGACCCTGTTCAGGAAAGGCGGGTTAGGATAATGAATGAATGAATGAATGAATGAATGAATGAATGTTCTGTTGCTGTAGGCCGCATGGCAGTGAGCCAGTTAAAAGTGCTGACCCGTTAGGGTTTCCATTGAGAATTATTTTTGCTTTAGTTTGCTGATCATTTTGGGTGAAGCTCAACAGTTATGTAGCCAAGCTGAGTTGTGAACGTAGAAACAACACTCACAGGTTGGGTTACCTGCGTCAGGGCTGATCGCGCCGCTCATGGCGGAACCTCTTGGCTGGTCTGAATGATGGCCTTGCCCTGCAGGCTCCAATTCGGGTAAAGGCATACGCTCTCCGACGAAATCGCATTGCATCGCTCTCGCCTCTCCGCAATCGGTAGCCTTCAGAAACCTAAACCTAAACCTCTCCGCAATCGGTAGCCTCAATCTGTTTCCAAGGCTTTTTTTGATAAGTCAAGCAATTAACTGAATAAAACAAACAAATATAGCCTAGTGATTTTATGCAGGGCAACTAGCCTATCTGTTTTCTTGGCATCATAAAATTGTGTAACATCTAAATATACTATGTAGGCTATAGCTAGCACTGGAAAAAAGGATTGAAGCATTTAACCTGTGTTTATTTTACTGGCTTAACAAACAACAATGTAGCCTATAATTATTGAAGGGAGGAAAAAGATAAAACACCCAGTGAGCAATTTATTAGGTAGACCTGTACACTAGCTTGTTAATGCAAATGTTTAATCAGCCAATCATGTGGCAGCAACTAAATGCATAAAAGCATGCAGTGATCAAGAGCTTCAGCTCTTGTTCAGACCAAATGTCAGAACGAGGAAGACTTTGACCGTGGACTGATTGTTGGTGCTAGCAGGGTGGTTTCATGCATAACAGTCTCTAGAGTTTGCAGAGAATGGTGCAAAAAACATCCAGTGAGCAGCAGTTCAGCGGGCAATAACCCATTGTTAATGAGAGGTCAGAGGAGAAGGGCCAGACTGGTCGAAGTTGACCGTAACGTAAATAACCACACATTACAACAGTGGTATGCAGAAGAGCATCCCTGAACACACAATGCGTCAAACCTAAGTGGATAGACTACAGCAGCAGAAGACTTGAATCTAAAAGTTATTGTTAGGCCAAACATTAGAACGGGCAAGATGAGTCATCTGAGTGGCAGTATTGTTGCTAAAAATACCTGGGCCATGTTCAGCTTCAACAAGACATTTCCAGATTTCCACAGTTAATCAGAGAGGTCCGAGGAGAACAGGCAGGCCCATTGAAGCTAACAGAGGCCAGAAATGTTTACGATTTACAACAGTGGTGTGCAGACTGGCATCTCTGCATGAAATCACAAAGGACAGGAAGATGAGGCTACAGTGGGCACCAAAACTGAATGACTGCCGACTGAAAACTTCACCTGCTCTGAGAAACGGCATGAATCCACAGATCCATACAGAATTGTATCAACGGTATAGGCTAGTGGTGGTGGTGTAATGGTGGAGAAAGTTCGCTTGGCACACATTACACCCCTGAATGCCAATTGAGTATCATTTGAGTGCCACAGTGTACTCTTTTTCCAAGTGAATACTTTCAGCAGGATAATCTGCCACCTCACAAAATGTCTTAAAGTCTCCATCCGGTTCGATTTAACATGACTGACTTTGTGACAAATAGCCTGCAGAGATCTCAATCTAATAGAGTACCTTTGGTTTGAGGTGGAAAGGAAGGTTTTCAATGTGAATGCGCGGCCAGAAAATCTGCAGGAACTGCATGATTCTATCGAGTCAGCAAGGATGCTATTGATTCCAGCAGCCTGTTGAATCCATGCCATGAAGAATTAAGGCTGAGGCAAAGGCTGGTCCTATCTGGTACGAGATGCATAATGTTCACAATCAACTGCCCTCAAGTTCAACCCCATCTGAGGGAACGGTCCCAAATGGCCTGATTGGACTATGAATTTCTGTGAATAACAATTCATATGTTGCCAAAGAAACACTGACCAAGCCTATAATTTAACATAAAATTACATATCCAGCATGATATTGCCCTGAATGGTGCTCCTTTGCTGTATAATGTTGCCCTTTTCAATACATAGCTAATGAACATATGAACCATTCTTACTGTATTATTAAGGCTCATGTACACATTGATATCTTAACGCATGTACGTACATTGCAACTGTGTAGCATAAATAAGTAAATGAACCACAGTGCAGTTTATGGAAGTCGCTAGACATGCATTGTGGACATTACTGAGATGAATAGAAAATGATATGGTGAACATGAAGATGTACAGTATATGGACACACAAGGGTATATTTTCCCCCTTGACTCAAAGAGAACACCAGCATGGCTAGCATGCTTGTTCTCACTAGCATGGACACGGAGAGAATAGACACTCTCCACACAATATTGGAGTGGGGAAATGTGCTTACATTCCCTCAGCTGAAAGGGATGCAACTTTAGGTGTAATGCAACTAAATCCTAAAGAGCTGGGATTATAAAGAATGTGCAGACTAGTGGAACTTCATCCAAAAGGAAAGTGTAGTCCGGAATCAGAATAATTTAAGTACTGTAGGTATATCATGACATCATAATGATTGGCTATGAAATGGATCAGTGTACATTTTGCATGCTGAATATTGATAACATTTACAGACAGACACATTGGGGTAATGCATAATTCATTCAATATGTGCACAATAAAGTTATCGCAACTTGTAACATTCAGATTGATTGTCCATTGGTGTTTTTCCGACTTAAATTTTACAGTCGCACATGGACAATTTATGAAATGTAAATGTACTGAATCTCAACAACTATGTACAGTACTGTGTAAAAGGCATATGTAAAAAACAATCTTCAAAGATTCTTTCAAAAATAATGAAAGTTTATTTATTGCAAAGAGCAGTAAACTGTTAAACTAAATCAAATCAATATTTGTTGTAACCACTCTTAGCCTTTGAAAACTGCATCACTTCTCTTGGGTAAACTGTCCTGCTATTTTATAAGAAGATTGGCTAGAAGGTTGGACCATATATATATTTTTTTCTTGTCTGAGGTTTGAAATGGTTGTGCCTACTTTTCACAGTTACTAATAATGACATTGCTATTAACCATATATATAATATATTGGAGAAATGACTGCTGGCACAGTATATGAAAACAAAAAAGGAAACTTCAACTTGTATATTTTATGTATAGAGGTGCTACATACTCTTAAAATATAATGTTGTCTGTCCGGACAGGGGTGTCACAACATTCTGGGACCTGTGCAAATGCCATCTCTGTGGGCCCCCTTCCCCTTTAGTGCAGGCTTTGAGCCCTCCCTAACACCCCACTGTACCTGCCCTGTGCCCTAATAACTGACACTAATATAGAGTAGTAGCAGAACATAATTAGTTAAAGTTCACACAAATGCATTTCACCAAGCCATATTCCCATTCCATCCACTTGATATTGGACGACTGACAAGACAAGTACATAATGTACTTTAGGTTTTAGATAATGAAGCGTCTTTCATGCTTACGTCAGAACCCTCCTTATCCAGGTTTTGTTTTCCCCAACTAGTTTCTCAAAGATGAAATGAGGTTTCATTCTGTACAGTGTTACCTGCTGAAACACACCGGAGGAAAGTATAAAACAAAACCGCAGGCCCTGCATTGCAAAAACCCCCAAAACCTCCCTTTTCATCCTCTTAACGGGATTGCTACAGAACGGAATCTGCCAAACGCTAGACGAAAAGTTTGAGGGGCTCAGCCCACTCCTGACACAGATACCGCTCCCCCGTTCCGCTTCTATAGCGATGTATCCTCCCCCCTCCCCCCCCCCCAAACGCTGAGTATTTCTGTCCTGGGCTTAACGAGAGTGTGCGTCAGGAAAGGTTTGCACAACGCAGAGATGGAAAAGCACATTCCTCCGGCAGGAGGGAGACTCCCCAGAGGGACCGACGTCCTGCGGGAATGGCGGCGGCTAAAACGCTTTTCTTGTCTGAGGTTTGAAATGGTTGTGCCTACTTTTTACAGTTACTAATAATACTAAATCATAATAACAGTGACTTCATTATTAACACACTACACTGTCATGAAAAACATAATGTTGGTGTTAAACTTCCGCTCCCATTATAACAAAATCAAGCTGGTAATTCTCCATTTTACTTTCTTTATCAGAAATGAATTTGAGGTCATTTTCAGCTTTGCTTTAATGATTTTGTTTTAACTGAAGGGACTGAATTTCCTTCTACACCTCCCAATTAAAACTTGCTGTGCACTAAAATCTTTCACAGTCCCTGACGTGAAAAGGTTTCCCTTTTATACACTTTCTTCCTCATTATGTTACTTTTTCCTCATTATATTGTCACTGTGATTTCATTAGTTTCCCCCCCCCCCCCCTCAGATTATTTGCAGTTCAGTAGTCTTCAGGTTGGAACGTTGTATCTTTTCCGACAGGCAGTGCTTCACATTTTGACTAGGGTCTAGATTCAATGGACAATTGTCCTTAGCTCACAGTTAAATGTGTCAATGTGCCCACTTCACAAATGCAGTTTAGCGTTCACCAAAATGTTTTTAAAGTTGTTTTCTTAAAGTGGAAGTTAATTGATTTTTTTTTTTTTAATGCATCCACACCCAAGTGACAACTTGCCAAGATAAAACTAACATTTGTCCATTTTTAACTTTGTATGCTTTGTTATAGTGATTTTTTTCCCATTAGCACAGTTTGCCAAGTTTCATTCTGGTGATTGCTGAAGTCACTTACATTTATGAATCCGACTAATGGCCTAATATTGATAATCTACATAGTGACTCTTTCGAAATGATAACACAGAAATATGATAATGTTTTTCATTCCCTTCGGTAAGGGCATCTTCGGGACAGATCGGCCACAACGTGAGCTTGCCCTTTCAGTGACATTTATGCCAGCTTCGGTTTCTCAATAATTTCCAAAAACATTCATGAAACAGCATTGCATACCCTCCTGAACTATCTTTGCAAAGCTGAAAACGCTCACTTGTTTGGTGTGTCCGTGCAAAATTAAGCGTTACATACAAATTTAGCTTCTAAAGAGTACATTTTTTCACCACACCCATTACATTATGTGAACAGGTCTTCACAAGTGCATTATGATTGACCGAGTCGCATTCCTTGAGTGCTGATATACAGTAGAACTATCTATGACTCAGACCTCAATGGCCGGGATCAATCCCCATTGATTACATTAGATTAGAAAAAAAGCTTGGTCACTTCTTAGCTACTCAGTGACCACTATTAGGCAGACCTGTACACCAGCTTGTTAATGCAAATATTTAATCAGCCAATTATGTGGCAGCAACTAAATGCATAAAAGCATGCAGATGTGGTCAAGAGACTCAGCTGTTTCAGACCAAATTTCAGAACGTAGAAGGAATGTGATCCAAGTGACTGACCGCGGACTATGGATTGTTGGTGCCAGACAGGGTGGTTTGAGAATCTCAAAAGGCTGCTCTCCTGGTATTTTCTCACACAACAGTTTAGTGTTTGCAGAGAATGCTGCAATAAACAACATCCAGTGAGCAGCAGTTCTGCAGGCAAAGATGCCTTGTTAATGAGATCAGAGCTGACAGGAAGGTGACAGTAATGCAAATAACCACACATTACAGCAGTGGTATGTAGAAGAGCATCTCTGAACACACATTTAGATTTTGTCAAACCTCTAAGTGAATAGGCTACAGCACATTTCAACTTAAATAAAATGGATAGGCCTATATTTGATGGCATCATGTTCGATTTCTTCCTCCCAGTGACAGTAGATTAATATTTGGAAAGTGATTGAGCTCACTGTTCCTGTCTCTGTATTCCTGAGCCTGCCATTAAAGCACCTTAAAATTAGTTTAGTGTTGCCTGGCAACAGCGACAGTTGTATGAGCCAAATTAAATACAATAATCAAAACAATGCTTTACTATTTCAGAATAATTTTTATTGTCATGTAAAGGCACATCACGCTGCAGGGCAGATTTGCATTGTGTTGCTATACACCACGATATACATCCGGGATGGGCGATATTGCTTTTACGTCATCTTTCAGGGTGCTTTTTTTGAAGGGCGGGGATGTCAAATGAGGATGCGCACTGCTGTGTGATAAGGATATTGCTTGGAAGGGAATGGAAAATTGACATTTGACACACACCCGATGGTACTAAATGTAACTTAATGTACTTAACTTAGGAAGTTGATAGAAAACTACTTTGGTGAGAAAATACATTACTTTAAAGATGTGTTCATATGGTTATGAAGAATTGACTAAATTGAGTAATTTTTTTCAGCTCGTCTAAGTGCTCATTTGCACAAATACAACCTTACAGTCTCCAGAAGAGTGCCTGAGAGGGCAGGCTGGCATTAACCCCTGTAGGCATCTCTCCACACAACGCCTCCATTTCGCTAAATAAAGAATCGCTCCACTGGTGAGGACTGCAATCAAACACCTTCTAGCAGAGTGTGGAGAATCAAACCATGGGGTTGAGGTGGGTGGCAGAAATATCTGCAGAAAAACATGAATTATCATCGGACTGATGGTGGATCATTGCAGTGTGCTGTAAACTTCCATCTTCCCAAATTACAGTGTGTGTGTATGGTCATCAGTTCTGTGGTGAGGTCATGTATTTGGAGGTGACACCAGGACAGCAGTGGGGCGGTTGAAGGCAGTATGGTGGGTAATGTCCATGTACACTCAGCAAGCACTTTTAGGCATTTAAGTCTAAATGTATTCTGCTGCTGTAGCCTATCCACTTAGAGTTATGAGGCATTGTGTGTTCAGAGATGCTCTTCTGCATACCACCGTTGTTATATGCGGTTATTTGCATTACGGTCACCTTCCTGTCAGCTTTCACCTGTCTGGCCCTTCTCCTCTGATCTCTCATTAACAATGCGTTTTTGCCTGCAGAACTGCTGCTCATCGGATGTTTCTTGTTTCTCTCACACCATTCTCTGCAAACTCTAGAGACTGTTGTGCGTGAAAATCCCAGGAGATCAGCAGTTTCTCGGGATGAATAAAGTATCTATCTATCAATCTATCTATCTATCTATCTATCTTTTAGATATTCAAACCACCCTGTCTCCACCAGCAATCATTCCATGATCAAAGTCACTTAGATCACATTTCTTCCCCATTCTTCCCCATTCTGACATTTTGTCAAAAACAGCTGAACCTCTTGACCATGTGTGAATGCTTATACATTTAGTTGCTGCCACATGATTGGTTGATTAAATATTTGCATTAACAAGCTGGTGTACAGGTCTACCTAAAAGTGGTCACTGAGTGTATGTTAGGGCTGTAACTATTCAATCCAGATTGATGTATTTGTTCAAAAAAAAAAAAAAAAGATAATAAATAAAAAATCAGTTCCAATCAAAGCAATGTGCAAAAATGTATTAATGTGTAGAATTTTATGTCAGTTTGCCAACAAACGTGAACAATCAGTACAATGGCCACGTCATTGCTCGAGCTAGTTATTTGGTTAGATGTGTCCACCACATTCTGCTTAAGTTGTAGCAGGATTGTGGTAGTTTGATCATGTTTGATCGTAGCAGAGAAATGTGTGATTATATCGCCAAATATCAAACCATTGCCTCATTTGTATCCAACAGTGATGAACCCTGATGTTTATACTCCTGAGGTGCATTAAAACCAATAGCTCCCTGCAAGGCCCAAAAACAACTGCACCCACTGCAATACCTTCCTCATGATAAGCCCACAGCTTATCAATGCTTTTCTTACTCATTTTAATATACATGTTACAACATCTTCCACTTGCGTTTGCCTTCTCCCTCTGTTATTGTTGTAGCATTCTACTTAAGGGATGATTTTGTCTTGTTGTGCATCCAGCAAAAAATAGCATATGATTTTGGAACTTTTTAGTAGTTTTGTAGTTTCCCTTGTGAATTCCTCCTCCCTGTCTTCCATCATCCTCCAAGAGGGCCCACATCACCCTTGCTGCTCAAAAATCCCACCCTGGACTCCTCCATCATCCAGAACTACCGCCTGGTATTCAGTTTCTAAAATCAATTCAACCTGCTAGACCCCCCCATCAGTCTGCTAGACCCCCCATCAGTCTGGCTTCAGACCCCATCAGTCAGGCCACTCGACGGAGACTGCACTGCTTTTCATCAGGGAATCACTCCATGCCATGTGAGCAGCTATCCCTTTCCTTAGTCCTGATTCTTCCAGACCTGTCTGCTGCCTTTGACACTGTGGATCACTCCATCCTCCAGTCCTCCCTGTCCGCAAGGGGGATCTGCGGCACAGCCCTGAACTGGATCGAGTTCTAACCCAGCTAAAATTTAAATGATCTTCATTTCTTCATATAACCTCTCCCCATCTGGATCTCTCCATTTCCCTAGGGGATACCTCAGTGATGCCATCACCCTGTGCAAGGAACCTCGGCATGGTGATGGACAACAGACTGTCCCTCTCAGACAACATTCCAGCGGTGACCCAGTCATGCAGAGTCCTCCAAACATCTTGTGAATCTCACCCCCTACTCGACCCAGCTCCTGGTCCAAGCCATTGTTTTAACCCACCTGGACTACTGCAACTCTCTCCTGGGTAGCCTTCCAGCATCTGCCATTAGACCAACTCATCCAGAATGCAGCAGCTGATCTGGTCTTCAACCTTCCCAAACACTCACGTCACCCCTCTGCTTACTTCCCTCCTCTGGCTGCCTGTCATTGCTCGCATCAAATTCAAAACATTGGTGCTAGCTTTCCAAGCAGTTAAGGGGTCAGCCCCAGCTTGCCTCCAAAAGATCATTAGACCTCTTTGTTCAGCCACCATAGGACGCCTTGTGGCTCACCGCACTTTAACCTCCCTCTCACAACTACTGCCTGTTTTGGCTCCATGCTGGTGGAACAAACATAGTTTTTGGTTATTTGTCATTTAAATCACTTACTAACGCATCTCCAGTTTCAATTCTGATCTGTAACTCCGCCTCCCTATTCAATCACTGATTACTTGCTTAGTTTCAGCGAAGTATTCTCACCCGTCTCTCCGTATCTCTGCATCTCCTGATTCTCTGCAATTGTCTACTCCCTAGTCCAGAGCCGTTTGTATTACATGTGTCTTTGTGAATCCAGCCGGCATTTTCGTTTCCCCCTCGTTATTGTCCTATTACCCTTTCATGCGTCTCACCTGATGTTTATTTGACTGCCCTCACTCCCATGTCTCATTCCTCTGTGCATTTATACCTGTCCTTTTCAGTTGCACCTGGCTAGTTCGTCTTGCCTGTTTTTGAGTCCCGAGCCCTTTATTCCTTCCCCCTGTTCTAGCCACCTTATTCCTGAGCCTTGTTTCCCCAGCCTTGTTTGTTTGCCCTTGCCCTGTTTCTTGTTGGATTTCCTGTGTTTGACTTCTACCTGCTCTTTTTGGACTCTTCTGTTGGATCAATCTCTGTACTTTTGCCTGTTAGTGACTACGCTCTGCCTGCCCCTTCACCTGCTAGTAAACTTGCCATTTTCCCACCCCTGTGTCTGCTTCTGGTTCCTCTGTCCTCCCGGTGCAATAACTTTGTTGTATGTGAGAGAAAATGGACAGATTACATGCGTTTCAAATTACATGCTTGCCTGACTCTGTCTTTAGGTAAAGATAGCAGGTTTGCATCCATGTATGTGTAATTACACAAACAAATTTCAGGAACACAAGGCTGTAGTGTCATTAGGGTTACAAATTAACATCTGGTATCGTCACTCAGTGCGCTGGTCAGCTTGCTGACTTTCGTGGCACCCATGCCTGTGGGGGAAAACTTGTGTTGTTCCTGGAGGGCTGTCTTCCTGGCCACCCTGTGGAGCCCCCCCCCCCCTTCACTCACATTCCTTTCAGGTTGGAGCACAGAAATAGTGTATATGGCCTAAAGATGTTTCATGACAATCCCAGAACAGAACATAGTAATGTGTGGTGTTATTAGGATGAAAAACCAGAAAATTGGATGTCATAACCGTCCAGGAGCCGAGGAAATACCGTGCGGAATCTGTCTTTGTGTGAGCCATTTGCCTCAACCCCCTGGTCTGGGGGATGCCTAGCTCTAAATTTCAAATGGTCAATGATGGTTCATTTTTAAGAAATCACCAAAATCTGGCCTAAGTAGAACAGACCAAGCAGTCTGGGTTTTGTCTCCTTTCCTTAATTCACCCAAATCATGTTTATCCAAAATCACAAGGTATATTACCATGAGAGGAGAAAAAACATATTTATTACATAATGCGGTTGTCATGAACTCCCGACTGCATCTGGGAAGACTGGGAAAAAGGGAAATTGGCATGGTTGGGGATGTGTGTTCTAGGGGCCTTCAGGTTGGAGAGGTCATTCAGCCCCTGGGCACATCTTGAGACCATTCGGTATCTGTCTGTCAGGAGCCACACCTGGTCTCAGTGATCCTGGCCCTGTACCAGTGGTCATTATACCTCTGAGTACCAAGCCCCATATCACGTTGCAGGACTGCTGGCTGCCACAGCAGATACAAGTATCCACCCCTCAGATCGTGCATGGCAACAACATTGGAGACCGCCGGGAATCTGTTACATGAGGGAACGATGTGTAGACCTCTGAGATGGCTGTTGAGCATCACCTCACAGAGTTTTGAGTTGCTGGAAAGCTCACAGTCCTCAGGCCTGTGCTACCTGTATCGGTTACAGTTGCATACTTAAATAAATTGGCGATAGATTATGAAACATTTCAAATAGGCATGTGTAGAATGAAATCTACCAAATGTTCTATAATAAATCTCAAATAAGCTATGCCCTAATAGGAATACATCTTTAAGAAAAAAGATAATCCCTAATTCAATAAATTTGACCAAGAGGTTAAATGAAATTATATAGGCATAGGCGTCATATCTTTTGATAGCTTGTTTTCAGAAAAGTATGCTGCATCTTTGTGCACCATAGTATTTTCCTACATTTTCACTTTGTGTGTATTAGCTGCACCACTGTGAAAGCAGAGGATATATACTGTATACTACATGCTTGTGCATGCCATTTAGGGACTGTTGGGTTTCACCAACATACTCATTTGGGTGCCAGTTAAATTAAATGAGGCATGTGTAATGCACAGATCCAATTGTATTTTTGTGTGGCTTCTCCCACTAACACAAAATGTACATGTTAGAATATTCCCTCGACCACCAATAAACCAGTTAATGCCATAAAATGAACCCTTAAGTTCTCAGTGACCTAACAGTGGCCAGCAGCATCTGTCCCTGCAGGGTAGGATGTTTACAATAGGAGAGGTATTCATAGCGTAGGATAACTAAATTGGCTTACATTTTGGAAGACACAATGCTTAAGCAAATTAAAAAATGAGTAGAAGCAATTCCTTCTCTTGTTTACATCCCCGGGCATTAAAACCTGAAAAGTGGGGTCATTTTCTGGCATAGACTGGCTTATAGGTTTTTCCTGTTTACCTCACTGCTTGTCACTCCTTCCTTTCCTCACATAGCTTCCCACTGCTCCCTTCTTGCTCGTTGTCTCTCCTCCCCCACTTCCTTTCTTGTCTTAAGAACAGTGAACCTGCACTCCCAAGTGAATGTATGATTTATTTTGTTTTGATCTTTTGTTTTTGATTTGATGTATGGATTTATGCAGACATTCACCCTGCATAAATGTTTCTTTTAAAAGCAAATAACTGATCTGAATCTTGTCATGGCATATATCAGCTATATCATTTCCAGCGTTTGGTTAGCATACTCTATGCAATATAGGATTCCTTTTGCGATCAAGTGTAAATTATCACGAAGACTAAAATTGTATATATAAATTACATTGTTAAATTGGAATCAATTCAAAGGTGGATTTATTGGCCCTATTTTGGAGATTCTTGGTCAGCCCGTATCAGGTTGAAGTGGAAGACTAATACTACTTGTCTTTGTCACTTGGGATATCTATGTAAAACCCCACAGCTAACCCAATGACGGAATTTAGCGGGGGCCGAAGGGGGTTTTGCGTGCTTGTCCTTCTGGCGTTGCTGGGAGAACATTAGTTGGGTTAATTATTATCCTCCGTACAAGAACAGAGCACAATAATGTTTAAGAATATACTGGGTCCGTTGCCATGGGTCGGATATGGATTGACCTGCCCCATATCCCGCTTATAGCTGGCCAGAAACGGATCAGTACAATTCTTAATATTCTCCGTTCTCAAACGGGGCCGTATTGTATGCTTAGTGGTTACTATAGTTTTACTCGTTTATCTGACTCCATTTAAAATATAATTTAGAAATTTGGGTTTGCAATTTACGCGGACCTCGGGAGTGATTACATTCAATTTGTACCTGCGCCACCATTACTCAATATATGCTCCCGGGATTAGCCTTACTGCTGAAATCTCAGTTCGGTGGAGAACTCAGAGGCTGCGGGTCCAGTCAACACAATACATGCAAACCTGCCATGATAGTTGCGAGCCCTGGTTGGCGTAGCATTAACTGGGCTCCTTCGAGCTAATTTGGCAGGAACCAGCGCTGTAATGCCCAAGGGTTCCCTTCGCACCAAATCACAAGAGCCGTGCGTCACCCGACCCTTTAAGGGACAGAAATTGCTGGCCGCACAGCTTAGAACTACCACAGGTGTACCGCCCCGCCGATCGGTCGGTCTTCGGCCACCATTTCCCCCTGAGTATTCAGTTGTAACTTAGGCTGAAAAGGTACAAGATGAATTAGAGTCATGGAGATCACGCAAGTTCCAAACAAAATAGTTTATTCGCAGACAGGTAGGTTATTAGCTTTAGAATATCACAATCAAGTATAAAATACACAAATTAAGAATAGAGAGAGTAAATAATCATACCTAGCCTGCTTGGACTACACACAAACACAGAGTATAGAATATGCCGTATGGAAAGTCGAATACGATCTTCCTGATACTTACATACACGTACAATATGCTGTGTGGGAAGTCGAATACGATCTTCCACTGCTACACATACATACATACATACATACACAAGACATGTTGCGTGGGAAGTCGAATACGATACAGCAAGCTGACCAGCGCATGAGACCAAATGTTACTTATGACTGGCTTACATCTATTAGCTGATCCAGTCTGAAATAGTATAAGGTTAAATGTTTTGGACTAACTTATTTTCTTTGCAGCAACATCAGGAGGATAAGCATGCAGATACCTTCGCCCTCGCTAAATTCAGCTGTTGGGTTAGCGTGGGGCTTACACTATCAAACAAATTCATTAGTCTACTTCTAACCCTCGTCAACTGTTCTTTTTCTTTTCTTCTCAGCACACCTCCCACACAACCTCAGTCCTCCCTCGCTGCTGAAGACTCTGCAGTGTTCTTTGAGAAGATTGCAGACATCCGCAGCGCCTTCATGACCACCACAACCTCTGTGCCTGTCCCGTTTCTCAACTCTTGTTCTCCCACCGCCCTACCACTTGTGCCCTCCACCCCATCCCCTCATCCCTCCTTCAGGTTATTGCACCTGACATCCTCCCATTTGTCACCTCCCTTGTGAGCTCCTCCCTGTCTTCTGGATGTTTCCCCTCATCCTTCAAGAGGGCCTACATCACCCTTCTCCTGCAGATGCTCACTCTGGATCCCTCCAGGATACAGAACTAGAGAAATGCTTTTTCCACCAGGCGTGTGTAGCTGTTGAAGGCCGTTCGACGAGAGAACTTAAGTATTGATTCAGTTTTTAGCATGTCAGTATTAGATGTTAAGAAACCTTGTGTTTCTCAGCTGTGCTAGTTTTTAGTCCAATATTAGTAACTGAATCTTGTTTGTTTTTCACCAAGCTGCCAGCAGTTTCACTCATCACTGTTATTCTGATTAGGTGATCAGAATCAATTTGTGTCAAAAGTATCTGTTAGGATAATCATTAGATTGCTAGATTCTATTTGGTAAATAGCAAGCTATATAGGCGTGCTCAGAGCGACGCTCCCTCCCAGTTAGTATGGTATGGCATGTCAGCACCCCATTAGTCTGCTATCTCCCCTACAGAAGATGCTTCCTGTGACGTGGCCCTCCACAGCGGCGGAACCCCACCAACCTCTGCTACCCCCTGTGACAACTTTATAGTTGCAGGGGGACTATGGAAATGCCAGTCTGCCACACGGATGGCTGACTTCATTACTGCTTATGCCTCCCTCCTATCCCTTAGTTCCTCGCCTTCACCGAGACCTGGATCACGCCATCCTTCTCACACACCCCTGGCCATCCGGCCATGGAGGTGGCACTGGCTTGTTGATCTCCTCCTGGAAATTCTCTGTGTTTCCCCTCATTGACTTGTCCCTATCCACCTTTGAATACCACTCTCTCAATCACTCACCTTGTTAAACTCTATATTGTTTATCGTCCTCCAGGTCCCCTGGGAGGTTTCCTTGAGCTTGACACTCTACTCAGCTCGTTCCCTGAGGATGGCACCCCACTGACACACAGGTATTTACCCTTATCTTCGCCTGCCTGAGAGACATCCAGAACTGGATGGACAACCACCATCTAAAGCTCAACCCAGGTAAGACGCAGGTAATCTTCATCCCTGCTCTAACCTCTCCCTTCTCCGATTTTTCCATTTCAGTAAGGGATACCACAGTGACCGCATCCCCCAGTGCAAGAAACCTCAGAGTGTTGATGGACAACAGGCTGTCCTTCTCCGAGAACATCGCTACGGTGACCTGGGCATGCAGGTTCTTCCTGTACAACATCCGGAGAATCCAACCCTTCCTCACCTCCTACTCCACTCAGCTCCTTGTACAAGCAATGGTCCTGTCCCACCTGGACTATTGCAGTTCCCTGCTGGCTGGCCTTCCAGCATCCGTCATCAGACCCCTACAACTGATCCAGAATGCCACTAAACACTCACGTGGCAGTTAAGGGATCAGCCCCTGTATAAATACACAATCAATTATTAATATGTATACACCAGCAAAACCCCTTTGTTCTGCTACTTTGGGACACCTGGCACCTCCTAGATTATAATGGCACATATATAGATATTGCTGTATTGTATTAGATATTGTACTCCGAGTATTCTAGCTGCCAACCGGGGTATGCTACTTCATACGTTGATGTATTCTTCAAGGGTTCCAATTGTATCTATGGTCACGCTACGACTCGGAACCATACTGTCCTCTAGGGTCCTCTTCACACTTGTTCCTGTGTTCGATCTGCACTTCGTTGTACGTCGCTCTGTCTGCTAAATGCTTTGTAAAATAACTACCATCCAGCATCGCCTTACCTTTCTATCCAAATCACTAGAACTAGCTGCTTCCAACTCTTACTTCTCACAGAATAACTTGCTGGACCCCCACCAGTCCGGATTCAGACCTGGCCACTCGGAGACTCCACTCCTTTGAACAAAACCCTTCAGACTGCATGAGCAGCCTCTCTCTCCTCCATACTGATCCTTCTTGATCTCTCTGTGACTTTTGACACAGTGAACCACTCCATCCTGCTATCCTCCCTGCCAGTTATAGGGATCTGTGGCACAGCCCTAGACTGGATTAAGTCCCATCGATCCCCTCATTTTCTCCATCTACACCAGATCCCTTGGCCCTGTTATCTGTTCATGGCATGTCATACCACTGTTATCCTGATGACACCCAACTCTTCTTTTGCATACCAGGCAGTTAAGGGATCAGCCCCTGCATACATTCAAACACTAACCAGACCCTATACACTGGCCAGACCCATCCATTCTGCTGCCTGTTATGGCCCCACGGTGGTGGAATGACCTTCCTGTGGATGTCAGAACAGCAGAGTCTTTGACCACTTTTAAGCCTGAACTCACCTCTTCAGGCTGCACCTTTCCCTCCCTACCCCACTGCTATAATTAGCCATGTGTATACCATAGGTTATTGGCGTTTCCTGTGGAAAATTCTTGAGTTAGTGGTTGCTGTTATTCTTGTTTGTTGATCTTGCGTACTCCAAATAGCTACTTGTCTGCCGTTAAATCTTGAGACATGCAAAAGTCAAGGTTTTTTCAATGGCATCAGAACAACTATTAAGTCGCAAAATATTTAATCGATTTTCATTTTTTAATCCAACATTTGTTAAGGCAACCTGTTTTTTTGTTAAGGCGGCATGCGGGAAACACTTATTATAATTGCACTTATAATTATTTTAGTATTCTGGGTATTCTAGCTGCCAACTGTGGTTGGAACGTTACTCTTCAAGCTGTACTCTTCAAGGGTATCTGTGATCACTCTAGGATTTGTAACTGTACTTTCCACTAGGGTCTTCAACGCACTTGTCCCTGGTTCTGATTTGCACTTTATTGTATGTCACTCTGGATAAGAGTGTCTGCTAAATGACTAATGTAATGTAAACGATAGAGCAACTGACAAGACAATTGAAGGAGTTCTTAGTTGGGTCAAATTGTTGTTGTAAGGCTGAAATTATTAAAGCTGGTATTGTCACATCAGTGCACTGGTCAGCTCATCAGCTGCGCTGGCTTGCTGACTTCCTCTGATGCTGTGGCTGCAAAGTAATTTAACTCTCCCCAGTAGCACACATCCTTAGCCCCCACCTTCTCGGCACCCATACTGGTCGAGAATGCGTGAGAAACTCATGCATTGTCCCAAAACGGTAGTCTTCCTGAAACCCCCCCCCCAGATTCCTTTCAGGGTTGGAACACTGAGCGTATATAGCATACGATGTTTCATGACAATCCCAGATCAGAACATATTAATATTTGGTATTATTCTGATTGTTTCAGTGCGGGCGGCACGGATGGTGCAGTGGGTAGCACTGCCGCCTCACAGCAAGGAGGTCCTGAGTTTGAATCCCCATCGGCCGGGGCCTCTCTGTGTGGAGTTTGCATGTTCTCCCCGTGTCTGTGTGGGTTTCCTCCGGGTACTCCGGTTTCCTCCCACAGTCCAAAGACATGCAGGTTAGGCTGATTGGAGAGTCTAAATTGCCCGTAGGTATGAGTGTGTGAGTGAATGGTGTGTGTGCCCTGTGATGGACTGGCGACCTGTCCAGGGTGTATTCCTGCCTTTCACCCAATGTATGCTGGGATAGACTCCAGCCCCCCTGCGACCCTGTTCAGGATATGCAGGTTAGGATAATGAATTAATGAATTAATGAATTAATTAATGTTTCAGTGTGACTGATGCAATGGTATAGCTAAGACAGTATAACTAAGACATCATAACAATCTAGGAAAACTGTGGAAATCTGTCCCAGGGAAAGTCATTTGCCTCGACTTCCCCCTGACCAAATCCCACTGCCTGGGGCGGTATGGCTCTAAATCCCAAATGGTTAATTGTGGACCCATTTTTATGATTGGGATCAAATGCCTGGTTTGTGCTTTTAAGGAGAGAAAACCAAGCAGTCTGGGAGAATGTAATCAGACTCCCATGCACATAGTGCATGTGCATTGAGATGCAAATTATCTGATGATATGCCTTGATAGAATTTCCATCACTTCAAGTGCTGTCATCAAAGACCTTGGTGTTACTTTTGATCCAGCTCTTGCATTTGATGCACATTAAAAAACATCTCTCAGGTTGCTTTTTATTACTTGAGGAATATCTCCAAAGATACTGTCCCTAAATGATGCAGAAAAGCTAGTGCATGCTTTTTTACCTCAAGATTAGATTATTGCAATGCTCTTTTGTCTGGATGTGTAAATTCCTGGCTGAAAGGGCTCCAGCTAATTAAAAATGCAGCAGCTCGTATTCTTACTAGAACAAGGAGATTTGAGCACATCAGCCCAGTGTTAGCTTCACTTCACTGGCTGCCTGTTAAATTCCGAATAGATTACAAAATACTACTTCTGACTTTTAAAGCCTTACATGGGCTTGTCCCACTGTATTTCAACAATTTACTTCATCCTTATACTCCCTCATGAATACTCCGTTCGCAGGGTGCAGGCCTCCTCGTTATTCCTAGAATTACTAAAAGTTCCATAGGTGGCAGAGCCTTTTCCTATCGTGCTCCTTTCCTGTGGAACAAATTGCCTGCTCATATTCGGAGTGCAGACACTTTCACCTTATTTAAAGCTAGGCTAAAAACGTATCTCTTTAGTCTGTCCTATAGTTGAGGGGCAGGAGTGGGCGGCTAGCATAAGACTTGGCGGTCAGTGCTGTCAGTGGATCATTCTTGGTAGTGCATAACCAGTCATGGTCTGGTGGTGACTCTCAAGCCTGCCCTCATGGCTGTGTTGGCCACTGCCTCTGTTCCCCTTAGCTATGCTGCCATAGCCTTATTCTGCAGGGGTGCACGCAGGCACCTCTCCCTCCTGCTGTGATTGACCAATTACTATCAGGACCCCCTAAACAATGTTACTTTCCTCTTCTCCCTGCTCTGGGCACCTGCCCGGAGCTCGAGCCCAAATGCGCACCCCCTCCTGGCCCAGAGCTCCAGCCCAAGACCAGCCGTACAACTCCCTCCTGCCACTGCTGATTCAGCTGTAGCACCAAGCCTGTCCCCTTGCCTGACAGTGCCACCCATTGGTGTTCCTGCCATCCCTCAACCTCATCTCTGCTTCAAGTTTATAATTGGACATTTATGTACTTTTATTTAATCTGTTTTTCTGTGTAAAACCATTCTTTTTACCGGTGTCAACCAGCGGCAGATGGGTTCCCCTACTGAGTCAGGTTCTGCTCAAGGTTTCTTCCTGTTTCCAGGGAGTTTTTCCTTGCCACTGTTGCCCTAAGCGTACTCTTGGGGTCCGGTTTCTCTGTAAAGCTGCTTTGCGACAAAGGCCCTTTGTAAAAAAACGCTATACAAATAAAATTGAATTGAAACGAATGTAGCCTTTGTTACCATGTATGATAATACATGGTATTATCTCTTATAATACTTTCTCTTATAATACTTTTATTTCCATTTAATTTGGAATTGAATGTGATTTAGTAACCTGCCTGGTAAAATAGTGTTAACTTCAGTCGTGTGGTTTCGTTTACTGACTCACTCACTGTTATCCAGGGAACGTTTGGACACCCCCTTTGAATTGGACTAGGGAGGATGCAAATGTACTCTTAATGCATCACAGGCTATTGCATCCATAGGCCTCTGATAAGGTTAGGCGGAGGAGTGATTTGGTGTCATTCAGGTTGAGAACAGGGGGTAGCTAATGTTGGTCTTGGGTCCCTGAAGCGCTAATGTCCATACCTAAAGCAGCAGCATCTTATGCAACCTCTGAAATGACCATAGACATCTAGCCAGCTCGTGACTCATGCACATAATGGCCGATGTGACATGCGGTGGGGCCAGCAGAGGACTGTTCAGGGAGCCTGTTACAGTACAGGATTCCTTTAACGATCAAGATAAATTATAAATAACTGATATAAATTGTTAAAATAGTCAGATATAATGAAGGTGGATTTATTGGCCCTCTTTTGGAGATTCTTGGTCAGTCCGCACCAGTATAGAGGAAGGCAGAGTGGTACTACTGTCTAACTTGGTTTATTTATTGGCTGATCTAGTCTCTCCACATAGCGGCCATTAACATTTAACCCTACTAATTTCTTTCAGCAACACCAGAAGGACAAGCACACAGATACCTTCACCCTCACTAAATTCTGTTGTTGGGTTCACGCGGGGCTTACACTGTTTGGGTTTGAAATGTGTGACTACCATTCCAAAACCAGCTCTTTGAACACTAGAAGCTGATTTAATTTCTGTGTCCTTAGGAATTACTCTGGCCCTGTTTGAGCTTTTAGACTGCTTCCCCGATTGGTCTTTCAGTGAACTAAAGGTTGAACAGACTCTTTTCCTTAATAGATTCAATGTATCATTTCCACAACACTTTTGTTTAATATTTAATGTTTGGTTCGAACAATTCTAGCATTTATATTTCTAAACAATTAAATAATTAGAACTTCATTAGCCAAAATTCATATTCATAAACATTTTTGGGCTGATATGACCTGTAATAAACCAGAATTCCTTCTTTCATCTGTATCAGACTCTGCTGCCATTTTCATGCTCCCCTCGTTACTTTACTCCAGTGTTTGAAGGAGTACATAAAAAAACAACAAAATAAAAAGGGCTGGTTGGAGCACAGAGTGTTACCTCTCCGGGTAATGGGAGGAGATGAGACACGAAGGCTGCCACAGGTAGTTACGTTCATCTTCCTAACAATTCTTCTTCTTTGAGGAGTCTTTAATGGCTCTGCATAATTTAGATTTAAACTGCTTAGTAACTGACATCCCTTCACCTCTGACAAACTTCTTAAGCCATTCCCGGCTGGAAAGTACATTTGTACTGGTACATTTAAGGTGACTTCACTTTGGATATTTTCCCTTCATCAAACCTTGCAAAAAAAGCATGCTTTTGATTTATGTAGGCCAGGGTTTCCATTCAGATTACGGAAAAATAAATAAATCTAAACGCTTCCTCAGTAAACAAGTAGACCAAGTATTCATCTTTTACCATAGTGGATATGTCATTTTGAAAATGGGGAAGTTATTACATTAATAATTGATGCAGAAGATCATTCAGTTAACAGGTCATATGTTGAAACATCCTGTAAAATAGCTCTTCTCTGCCATGAATAAACATTTTGGATAGTGGATGAATGGATGCCATTTCTAAGTTCTTTGAGATTAATGGCTAGGCTGCAGTATATCACTGTTTGAAGAATTAGTGTTTCTGCTGCAGAAACTTTGTACCCAAAATGTCCCTACGTTTAACCAAATACACATTACTGCTTAAAACACCAGCAATATTAAATCCGCAATGACCAATGAAAAACATTTGACAGGCAACAAAGTTCATTTCTGAACAACAGGAGGAAGACAAGGAGCAAGGAATAAGTATAAAGTAGCAAAGAAACGCAAACAAATCCAACTATGCTTACAGAATATTTTAGGATTGAACCGCGATAGTTGCAGGAAAAGGAGGACAAAAAAGGCCAAGACTGCAAATCAAAGCAGTCAGTGTCCTGTTTTTCCTCCGCTGGCATATGCTACTAGTGGAAACAAAAGGAGCTGTAAATAGCCACGCTAAGTGGGCTAAACTCCTGACACAGCACTAGTTGTGCATTGCTCTACTCGCTGGCTCACAGTGGTGCGCTGGTCAAAAGACACCTACAGGAAACAAGCAGCACAATATTGTTCCCGGGGTCCATTGCTGCAGGTGGGGGTGATAAACAATCATTCTTCTCTATAAACAATCATCAACTTCGACTATACTGTAGATTCAAACAGCTTTTGGAACATTACAGCAAGTGTGCAGGTCTCATTTCACACTGTTCATGACTGGGAGGAATACAATACATTGCAAAAGAACATAATTGCGAATGCAGCTATAATTTCATTTTGAAATATGAATAAAGCACTTCAACACATTCAATTTGAATGTATTTATTTCTCATACCATTCCCCTTGACTCCATTATCACCCCTTCATTATCCACCTTCATCATCAAGGTAGGCTTAACAATGTAAAATATTGTATAATGGCTCGTTTTAGTTAAAGTTAACATTACAATAATTCAAATGACATTCCTCCAGCACACAATATATCCTTCCAGGGAATTCAAAGAAGAAAACCCAGAAGATTAAGTGATTGTTAATATTTCAGGTAAATAAGGCAAATGGCTGTTTCAGGAGAACAGAAACAGGAAGATAGGGGAAGAACTCCTTCAGTACACCTGAAGCCTTTCAGCTGGAAAAAATGGCATTTCTATTCTGGTGGGTTCTGAACCAAGTTGAATTTTCAGGTCTTGAGGTCTTAGAGAAACGCTTTGATTTCCTGATAGCATGACAAAGTGCTTTTTATAATGCTTCAAGCTGAGCGGAAGTCATGTCTTGAGTGCTTAGTTCGACATTTAGTGCTTAGTACACATTTCAGTGCAAAATCATTTACGGCTAAAGAGCTTTCAATAACAAAGCATGCAGTTGCTGTATGGAAATGAAAGTGGAGTTTGTCAAGCTATGGGCACTGCAAAGCCTACTATCTGTTCAGTAGAATTCAAGCTGTGTTCTCTTTGGGTAACTCTTGAGAAGATGGTCTAAAAGGGTTAGGGTTAGTATTGCAGATTTAGTATTTAATTCTGTGCACATACAGTGGTGTGAAAAAGTGTTTGCTCCCTTCCTGATTTCCTATTTTTTTGCATGTTTGTCACACTTAAATGTTTCACATCAAACAAATTTAAATATTAGTCAAAGACAACACAAGTAAACACAAAATGCAGTTTAATGAAGGTTTTTATTATTAAGGGAGAAAAAAATCCAAACCTACATGACATGGCCCTGTGTGAAAAAGTGATTGCCCCCCCTGTTAAAACATAACTTAACTGTGGTTTATCAAACCTGAGTTCAATTTCTCTAGCCACACCCAGGCCTGATTACTGCCACACCTGTTCTCAATCAAGAAATCACTTAAATAGGACCTGCCTGACAAAGTGAAGTAGACTAAATGATCAAAAGCTAGACATCATGCCGAGATCAAAATAAATTCAGGAACAAATGAGAAAAAAGTAATTGAGATCTATCAGTCTGGAAAAGGTTATAAAGCCATTTCTAAAGCTTTGGGACTCCAGCGAACCACAGTGAGAGCCATTATCCACACATGGCAAAAACATCGAACAGTGGTGAACCTTCCCAGGAGTGGAAATTGAAATTACCCCAAGAGCGCAGCGACGACTCATCCAAGAGGACACAAAAGACCCCACAACAACATCCAAAGAACTGCAGGCCTCACTTGCCTCAGTTAAGGTCAGTGTTCATGACTCCACCATAAGAAAGAGACAAAAATGGCTTGTCTTGGAGTTCCAAGACGAAAACCACTGCTGAGCAAAAAGAACATTAAGGTTTGTCTCAATTTTGCCAGAAAACATCTTGATGTTCCCCAAGACTTTTGGAAAAATACTCTGTGGTCTGACGAGACAAAAGTTGAACTTTTTGGAAGGTGTGTGTCCCATTACATCTGGCGTAAAAGTAACACCGCATTTCAGAAAAAGACACATACCACATACCAACAGTAAAATATGTGTGATGGTCTGGGGCTGTTTTGCTGCTTCAGGACCTGGAAGACTTGCTGTGATAAATGGAACCATGAATTCTGCTGTCTACCAAAAAATCCTGAAGGAGAATGTCCGGCCATCTGTTCGTGACCTCAAGCTGAAACGAACTTGGGTTCTGCAGCAGGACAATGATCCAAAACACACCAGCAAGTCCACCTCTGAATGGCTGAAGAAAAACAAAATGAAGACTTTGGAGTGACCTAGTCAAAGTCCTGACCTGAATCCTATTGAGATGCTGTGGCATGACCTTAAAAAGGCGGTTCATGCTCAAACCCTCCAATGTGGCTGAATTACAACAATTCTGCAAAGATGTGTGCCAAAATTCCTCCATAGCGCTGTAAGAGACTGATTACAAGTTATCGCAAACGCTTGATTGCAGTTGTTGCTGCTAAGGGTGGCCCAACCAGTTATTAGGTTTAGGGGGCAATCACTTTTTCACACAGGGCCATGTAGGTTTGGATTTTTTTTCTCCCTTAATAAAAACCTTCATTTAAAAACTGTATTTTGTGTTTACTTGTGTTGTCTTTGACTAATATTTAAATGTGTTTGATCTGAAACATTTAAGTGTGACAAACATGCAAAAAAATAAGAAATCAGGAAGGGGGCAAACACTTTCACACCACTGTACATGCTTTTCATATAGGTCTTCAAAATATCAATCCAGGTTTTTGTAAAACCATTTGTTTTGACAGACACACAAACATGCACTAAAAATGGCTGAACTGTACTGAACATTTGTAGCATGTTGTATACACAAATGCTTGGCCTACAGATGTGATTTTTTTTTTCAACAGGTATGTAGTGTCTTTGCAGGTATATGGTAGTTATATATGAAGTCATGTATACAGAATCATAGTGAATGAGACCATCTTCTCAATTTTGTTAGAGGTTCTATTTCAGTGAATGCTGAACTCATGCTAAACATTACATTAATGGCATTTCGCAGACGCTTTTATCCAGAGCGACATACAACAAAGTGAAAAGTGCATACCCATAACCAGGGATAAGTGCGCTGAAAGACCCTAGAGGGAAGTACAATTTCAACTGCTACCTGCACAACAAAGATAAGGACCAGGGCCTATTTGATCATCAGATGATTATTAATATTATTATTTTCGTTATATCGCAACACGCAAATGTATGAACAAACCGCTTACCTAGCCAAACTAAACATCCTAATACACAAGTAAATATCACAGTAAGACAACAATTAAGGTTTACAGGGAGGTAGGGAGGGACAGGGAGAGGTGCAGCTTGAAGCGGCGCATCTTCAGTTTGCGCTTGAAGATGGCAAGAGATTCTACTGTTCTGACCTCCACAGGGAGTTTGTTCCACAGACAGTAGTTGTGAGCAGGAGGTGGAAGTTCAGAGAGGGGGAAACAATTTGTAATTGGGAAAAAAATAAATAAATTTACTCACGTTTTTAAAAATATATAGCCCTGGATCCAGAATTTTTGGAAACCTAGGTAGGTAGAGTTAAATGTAAAGACTGGATGTACAGTCAGTGGGTGTGGTAAGCTGTGCATTAACCCTCATTATGTTATCATTTTAAGGCCACTTTATGTTTGGGGTCAAATTGACACCAACAAATGACAGAATTATTGTAACAGAAAAATTGACACTATCGCCATCTTAGAGTCTCCCAAACGACTAGCCTTTTATCAATAACTGAGAAACCAGCGCTGCCAGAGCCCATCCCAGTATGCAGGTCAGGTCAGCTATGGAGCACAATCATGGCACACTCATTTGCTCATTCTAAACTCCCACTTCATACAAGGTGTACTTTAAGCATGCACATGATTCTGAATCAGCAGCTTGCACTCATTGAGCACTTTATTAGGAACACCTCTGCACCTACGTATGCGATGATCTAATCAGCCAATCCTGTGGCAGCAATGCAATGCATAAAATCGTGCAGATACTGGTCAGGAGCTTCAGTTAATGTTCACATCAACCATCAGAATGGAGAAATTTTATTTTTATTTATTTTTTCAGTGACTGACAGTGGAATGATTGTTGGTGCCAGACAGGGGCGTTTGAGTATCTCAGACCGCTGATCACTTATTTTTTAGAGTTAAGTCAAATACCTAATAAAGTGCTCAGTGTATTGTATGTTTGCGTGTTATGATTTGAAAATGATTATAGGCCAGTTTAACATTTATATTTATAGCATTTGTTGAATGTGACCAAACCTTGGTCTCACAAAATGTTTTTATTAATCGTTAGTAAGAAAGTGTAAGGCTTATAGAATGATTTCATAACATGATCTTATAAAAGTGAGATTGTAAAAGAAATGCACTATGCAATTTCTTCTGGTCCTAGAGAGCCACAGGGTCTGCTGATTCTTGCTTTCACTATAAAGTCAACATATTGGCTAGACCCACAAATAAGGAGGTGAATTAAATAATACACAGCTTGAACTGAAATGTTGTGCATCTGACAAAAAACCAGCAGGCCCACTGGCTTTCCAGAGACTCCATGTAGAGTCATGCAGAGGTTCATGTTTTCACAAGGCTTGAAAAAGATGCATTGCTTTATTCACTGTAGTATTTCATGCATTATTATTATCATTTTTTTACAACTTTTTAATCATCTTATGAATTCTTAAAGGAATTGCAGCAATAAAACACAAATACAAATGGAAATGCTATCTGTTCAGAAAAGCTTGGAATTGGAATTTTGCCTTAGTGACTATATGAACATACAATAGGGAGTCTGCATGATTAAGTCAAACCTCTTTTCTGGAAAACAGGGATTAATAGTGAAATATTCACCCCGTTAAAGAGGTTTATACAAATAACTCAATTTTGTTAATGGCAGTTTTGGCAGACTTAATGTTGTAAACTGGGGTGCTAAGCCCTTCCAAGACAGTGGTTTGGATACTAAAGTAGTCATTAAAATGCAATTCCAACCCCATAAGCAGGGAAATGGCCTAGAAGATGCAGCGTTACAAGTTCCATCGATCTGCAACTTTGCAGCCTGCTGTGTCATCAAGTTAGAAAGAAACAAAAACTGCCTTGTCACTTGTTAAATCGCTCTTTCAAAACAAATCCATGTTCATAAATTCAAATTATTTTGCTTAACAGCTGGGTTACATACAGATGGGTTTTGACACATTAATTTAAGTGGTTGGACATTTTTGGAGGAGATGAAAGATTTCTCGTGAAAAGTGCAGAGGGAATTGCACCAGTAATGTCGGACTGCAGATGTGCAAGTACTTATTCATTTCTGTAAGAGGGTGTGCTTTCTTTTTTACATCAGGGAAACATCTGAAGTAATTCACATTCATCTATAAATCTGATTTACCAGGATTTTTGTTCTACCAAGAACCACTGAGACTGACTGCTCCAGTATTTCTGCATTGATTTATGCATGCACAGCAACCTCATTTCAAAACAATTATCAAACCAAATTTTGGAAAATTATGATACTGCTTTCGTTATAGGCTTTTGTTATAGGCGCAGGCCATGAAACATATATATATATGTTTGTGTGAGTGAATGGTGTGTGTGCCATGCGATGGACTGGCGACCTGTCCAGGGTGTATTCCTGCCTTTCGCCCAATGTATGCTGGGATAGGCTCCAGCCCCCCTGCGACCCTGATCAGGATAAGCGGGTTCAGATAATGGATGGATGGATATATATATATATTTAAATATATATACATTTATTTGTGTGTGTTAGTATAAAAGAACACATTTGAGATTTCCACATATTCATTTTCAAAAAGAATTTTACAGAGACATGTGTATTTAATTTTTAAAAAAAGTAACATTACTGTAAGCTATTGACTACTTTTTGCATAAAAACTTGATGAAGGCTGTCTGAGATCAGAAGCAAAAGGAGCCGTCCAAAGTCTGCAGAAGAACTGTGGCAAGTTCTCCAACATGCTTGGAACAACCCCCCTGCTGATTGTCTAAGCCAACTCTGTCCTGCAGTTCTGTATCTCAGAGAAGTGATGCAGTTTTAACGCTGAAGGGTGGTCATAAAAAATATATATATTGATTTGATTCACTTCCATTATTCTGTTAAATTACAAAAATGTAGTGTAAAATGTATAGTACGTTTATTTAGGACCTTTCATTGAATTATTTTTGAAATAATCTTATCTGTACAGAATGTTATAGAGGTGCCTAAGACTTTTGCACAGTACTGTATATCAGAGACCATCATTTAGTTGCTGAATAGCGCTCTAAGAGGAGAGCAACACATTCACACTTGGGTTACCCGTACCTGCTTGACCATCGGCTTGTGAAGAAACTGCCTCTTTACCGAATGTCGAATTTGGAGAATAAATGAAAGTAGTTGGAGGAGGATATTGCATCTACAGCAGAGGTGCACAGCAAAGGTTTCTTGCCAACTTCTGCTCTTAATGATGTAATTAGCTAAATAATGTCTTGAGCATACATTTGTATATGGACCAGCTGGAGCTGCAGACTGCCAGTGTATTCTATGAATTGTACTGTGCTCAAGTACAGGAGAGAACCAAATATTTACAGAGCTGTCAGAAAAATAAATGAAGGTAATTGGTTGGAACAAAAAACATTCGCAGACTGCCCTCCAGGATCGGAGTTGTGCACCCCCTGATCAACACCGTTGGACTAATTTGCATTTAAAAGTCCAAACGCCTGATTGTGTCGGTTCTGGATTTTCTAGTTCTGAATAAATGGGCTCTGTAACTTCAGGAAACATTTTCTCTCTATTCGGATCAAATGACCGATTTTCCATCAGTTACAATCCCAGTTACAGAAGTAATTGCGTTTTGGTCTGAAAATAAGAAACATAACATTTCTTTATTGGTAGCGCTGTATGAACTTAGGAATGTCAAGGGACGTGATTGAACTGATCTGAGCAATAACAGTGACAAACCGATCTGGTCTGGAGTGAAACCAATCACTGTACCAATAGCAGTGTAGTCTCAGGTTCATGGGGTTGTTCTTCTCATTGTGAAAGAGCCAACCCCATCCATCCATTTAAAGAACTGTAACTACTTACCCATATTGGTTTGTTCATTTTTTGTAAATATAGGTTCACCAGTTCATATCCTTGGATAAAGTAAAAAAAGAAAAAAAACGAACAAAAAAACCCCGAAAAAAACAAAAACCAAAAAAAAGAAAAGAAGAAAACATCGCTCATTTGTACTTTTTTTTGTATGAGAGAGTAAGACTTCTAGCTGCATGTTTTTGGAAAATGCTTAAATGTATATTAGTCACTACTAATGGTAATGAATGTTCCTTAAATGTATAAACTTCATTATAAAATAAGGAACAATCTAGCTATAGTGTCTGTGCTGTTGTCTTGGCTTCTGTTTCAGTAAACATGGATAGCCTCCATTCTTTAAGGAAGCTTGATCAGACACAGATCCAAAAACCTCAGTGTCTGTTTTGGGAATATCATACACATGCGCGTGTCCACACATCACACTATGACTAACGATACTGGGTCATGTGTATTAGAGGCAACTTTGATCGGTGATCCCCAAAGCTGACTCGCTGACTTGGTTAGTCATAGTTGCTATGAATGATTGCAGAAATGCTGTCAAACAATCACAATAAGATTACTTTGCTTTATAAAGTATATTGGACACAAAGGCAACCTAAATCCAATTGATACTGTATGGACACAGACAGAAAGGCCAACTGGTCGTGTTGGCACCTTTGCTTGACAGCTCTGACATTGGTGTGTGTGTGTGTGTGCATCAAACAGCATGATTAATGACCTTGAAACAAATCTTTCTATCGTTTTGTTTTGAAAAAGTACAGAAACTATAGTTCCCTCTTTGTAACAGACGTGTGTGAGAATGAAGTCGTTCATATTGTAAAAGCACGTAGTATAGCCATGGTTGCTGGGGAAAGTGCAGTCAATGGACTTCATTTACATGTTACTGTACATTTCAGTATATTGTGTACAGTTTCAGTTCCACAATCACATTGCTTGTTTTCTTGTGAAGTAAATCAAATAGTATGGCTTTAATGACAAATGCTTTTTAAAATGTCATTACTGCATTGAAGCCTTTTCCCAATTCTATTCAATCTTAGCGAAAGAATCATTGTTCAATAGCTTTTACCACTTGAAGTTATGTTGATTTGGGAAAGTATCCACAGGGTATAAATTAGAACAAACTTCTCAGGGCCACAAACCAGACCAACTGAATTTTTCCATTTTTCTGCAGCTAACCGTAGAGGAATAAATATGTATCAAGAAATGATCAAAATGAGCACTTGTTTTTAATTTAGCTTTGACTGATTTTTTTCATACATTCATGAATTTAGATGTGTACCGTACGTGCGCGCACACACTGGGGTTTACAAGTGTTTTAAATTATTTTTTCACACCTATCAGGATAATAATTACCTGAATGTTCAAAAACTGATTCCATGTTATTTCATCCAGGAAACTGATGGATCAAGTGTGCACTTGTCTCCCTATCTAACAAGGGACCATGGTGTCATTACACATCCACCAAGAGAGGACATTTGTTTGGTAGACGTCGTTCACGTCCCCTCTTTAAAAAAAATAAAAGAATAATCTCAAACAACATGAATGAGCTTGAAACTATTTGATTACAATTTTGTTTTGAAAAAATATACAGTACGGGGCAAAAGTCTTAGGCACCTGTATAACATTCTGTACAGAAGTGGGACGGGTGCTTGGGGGTTGGACCAAAAATGCACGACTCAGAAACAATGGTTAGATAAAGTCCCATCAGGGCTTTATTCGGGACGAATCCCAGGAGTGTAGTCAAAACAAGCAAAGTCCATACACGTAGATCCAGCCAAACAAACAACAAACAAAAAGCACGGTGCCAAGGGAAGAGGCAAACTCGTAGTCAGCAGACGTGCAAGGAGGTCCGGGAGCAGGAGAGCTGTCAGCAGGGCAGAAGTAGAGGCGGACGGCAGGCAGGGTCGTAGTCGAGGGCGATGCGGAAGTCGAAACCATAAAACAATCAGCGAGGCAAAGGTACAAAGACGGTAGGCGAGGACGTGGTCAAAAACAAGCGATGGTCAACGAAACAGAAATCAATAAACAGTGGTCGGTAAACAGGCTTGGATCTTAACGTGTAATCAATGACAGTAATGCTCAAGAGTTGCTTTGACGTACAAGAGGCAGACAATTTCGCGAAGAGCAGAAGTGCGACTGGGCTATAAATGCAGGTGTAGACAATTAGAGCAGCAAGGGAATGGCAAACAGGTGCAATGGATGACAAGTTTAAGGTAATTAGTAATAAACCCATCCTGCCCTAGCATTAGTAAATGACATGCACGAGAAACGCAAGGTAACATGAACACATGATTAGTTTGTTAGTTTTACCCAATCCTGATCTAGCGTTAGTAGTTTTAGTAAATAGACAAATAGAAACAATTAGGGTGTGAGTGACAGAAAGAGAGAAAGCCGGAATGCAAGGTTTGCAGAAAGACATGTAAAAGTGTATGTTTAAACAATGACCAGTCTGCGTAACAATAAACAAACCAAAACATAACACTAAACGAACTAAGACGATAACCACTCAACATAAGGTAAAATAATCGTAACGAAACATCACTAGACATGACAAGAAAATACAAGAAACAAACTAAACATGACAAACCTAGACTAACATAATACATAAGACAAATTGTGACTAAGACAAAATGAAATAACATAAAACATGGCAAGACAGACCTGAAACGTGACAAGAAGATTCTTTAAAAAATAATTCAATAAGTGAGACGGGTACATGGGGGCTTGGACCCAAAATGCACAACTCAGACAAAAGGGATGTAATAAAGTCCCGTCAGGGCTTTATTCAGGGAATGTCCAGTGAGCGTAGTCAAAAAACAAGCGAAGTTCATACACGTGAAATCCAGCCAAAACCAAAGTACAGTACCGAGGGAGAAGGCAGTCTCGTAATCGGTACACCATGCAAAAAGTCCACTAGCCAGGAAAGCTGTCAGTGGGGCAGTAGTACAGACGGATGGTAGGCAGGCTCGGGGGTCGATGACGGCGCAAGAGTCAAGACCAAAGTCCGCTCCGCAGGGCAAAAGCACAAAGAAAGCAGGCAAAGTCGTGGTACAGGCAGGCAATGGTCAACAAAACAGAAGTCAATAATCTTTGGCCAATAAACAGGCTTGGCTCATAACAGGTAGACAATGGCTTGACAAACCGACCAAATCGTGCACTGACGAACAGGAGGCAACAATTTCACAAAGACATGACATGGAACTGAGCTATATATGCAGGTGTAGACAGGTGTAGACAATTAGCTTGAGAGCAGCATGAGAATGGAAATCAGGTGTGGCGGATTGACAAGTTAACGAGATAATTAGTAATCATTGGTAATAAACCTATCCTGCCCTAGCGTTTGTAAATTAGTAAATGACATGCACAAGAAACGTAAGGTAACATGAACACATGGTTAGAATGTCAGTATTGCCCAATCCTGATCTAAAGTTAGTAGATTAGTAAGAAGACAAGGGAAATTAAAACAATTAGGGAAGCGTGAGTGACAGAAAGGGAGAGAGAGAAAAAGCATGAATGCAAGGTTTGCAGAAAGAGACAAAAAAGTGTATGCTAATCAATGAACAGAACATCATAACATGAAACATAAATCGGACATAACAAGAAATATGACATGAATAAACTACATAACATGGCAAGACAAGACTAACAATTAAATCATAACTAAACATGAAACGTAACATGACATCAAAATTAAATGTAACAAGAAATAAAGCATAACAACACAGCGAGACTAACATAATATGTGACATGACAATAACGTAACTAAGACAATGACTAAATATGAAACATGACAAGACGAGCATGAAACATGACAGAAAGGTCCTAAATAAATGTACTATACATATTACATTTTAGTAATTTGGCAGAATAGTGAAACTGAATAAAATCAATATTTTTTGTGACCACTCTTCGGCATTAAAACTGAATCACTTCTCTGAGATATAACTGCAGGACAGCATTGGCTAAGACAATCAGCAGGGAGGTTGTTCCAAGCATGTTGGAGAACTTGCCACAGTTCTTCTGCAGACTTTCGTTGGCTCCTTGCTTCTGATCTCAGACAGCCTTGATCAAGTTTTTATGCAAAAAGTAGTCAATTGTTCACAGTAATGTAACTTTTTAATGAAATACTAACACACACAAAAAAATAAAACAAAGTCTAGGGTGCCTAAGACTTCTGCACAGTACTGTACATAAACTATAGTCCCTGCTTGGCAGGTCTCGAATGAAAGTACCCTCTTTGTAACAGACGTGTGTGTGTGTGTGTGTGTGTGTGTGTGTGTGTGTGTGTGTGTGTGTGTGTGGTCTCTGACTTAATGCAGGTCCTCACAGCTTTGTGTAAATTAGTTTCCATGTAGTACAGCTGGTGAGCGAGCTGTAGGATAGACATGGATGATCAGACGGGCACCTAGGGTCATTTCAACCTGCCCAATAAGAAGCTCATTCGGATACAATACCCGCATGTCGTGTACACCACCATGTATGACGGGACCAACAAAGCACAAATCTAAAAAAAAAAAAAAATAGACTGAAACAAATAGAGCATAACAGACTTGGCATGAATATATAGATGTAGTATGCGGAGAATGGCACTGCATTATAGCTTTATTGGCTTGATGCATCCCTTGTATTTAGAAAATTTGAGAAAATGTGAGTTTAATGAACAGCATCAACAAACTGGATCTCTGAGATGGTGAGCTCTTTTGGAATTTTCTCCATTGGAATTGTATAACGACAGACTCAATGTCCCGAGCATGAAATAGAATATAAATATAATGGAACTACATTTGACATGCACATTGTGTACTCAAGCAATGTAAAGTAGGTCACGCAATAGCACTTGAATAAACTACTGTGAACACGTTGCCATGACAATAGCAACATCTGTGATCAGAACATTTTACTTGAATGACATTGGAAATTTTCAGATGCACACATTGTTGTTTTTTGTGGACCTGGAGTAGTGCGCGCGCGTATCTCTTAAAGAACTCGATTTGAACAGTGTGCCCTTCCCTCTCCAAGTCTCAGAGGACAGGTGTAGATGAATCATCTGGGCAATTAATATGGCTGACCCGCAGCTTCTTCTAAACATCTGCAGGGATTTCACTTCAGGTTGCAGTTTTCTGCTTCCAATGCATTATTTATTTATCTACCTTTGTTCCTCCAGGGGATACGCAAGCTATGGGAGTGGGAACTCTTATATGGCCAAAGAAAGACTGTTTCTCATTAGGGTTATCCTGACAAATCCATGCATCGAACACATTGGTCCAAAATCTCCCATAGGTGTTAAATTGGATTGATCTGGTGACTGTGAAGGCTGTAACATATTCACTCCTCTATCCTCTACAGATCATGGTGACTCCTCATGTCCTGTGCATGGGGGCATCATCATCCTGGAAGAGACCACTGCCACCAGGATAAAAGGGTGATTGCTCAGAACAACGGTCTTGATTTGCAGTGACTCTTCCCTCCAAAGACAACTTGTACAGGCAGTAATGCATTCCTGGAATGCTAGGGAAGCGATTCTTATTTATTACATATGATTTTTATGAATGAGCTTTGAGTGAGATGTGGCTGTTTTCATGAGCATCAGCGCTATTTATGCTGAAACAGAAATGCGCTTTTTAAATTGCGTCATGTACGCAAGACAGCAGACGGATCGCATGTCACACTGAGAACACAGCCTGTGTCACAGCCAAGGAGTAGATGGGATTGTCAAGTGCCCAGTGAGAGCTGGAGAGGCAGTATTTGACTCGACAGACTTCCCTCAATAGGCTCCTTTGCCGAGTCGGCATTAATTCTGGCCAATCAGCAAAGGGTATGGACACTTCTGGCCAGGACAGGACGTTGGTCAGTCAATGTTCTGTGGAATTAACTCCAATGTCATGGCAACCATAAACTTTGAATGAACCGTAATAATCTGACGCTGCTATAAAGTATAAAATCATAAGAGGACACAAGCGGCATTTGAGGGGAGTATAACAGTAATTTCAGGTCTGCTTACAGTCTCAGGGCTTGAGTCTATATGGCACAAGTTTCTGTCCGTTTCATAATCTTCTATTCTTGTACGTAACATTCACCACAGCGCTCACTTATAATTCCTACATTTTCCTTATTCAATGATTGTTTTGTTTTTTTTATGTGTAGATTACTGGAAAGAATATGAACAGCTTAAAATGCCGTGAATTATTCATTGTTTGTTCTAGGCGGTATGCTACTAGGAATGCTCACATGTAACGTCAGCAGCACAGTGGCTTTTGCATATTTGCTAAAATTGAATAGAGTCGAGCCTTTCAGCTGTAAAATTGCCAAGTGTCACAAAGGAACTGCCAGCACGCTGCCGCGTTTCATTTTTGTTTACAGACATTCTCGTAATGGTTGGCCAGGGAAGGGATCATTTGAGAAATTAAATGCTTTATCAAATTATTTATCAAAACAGCTTTCAGTGAATCATTTTCAGCTGTCAATGGTAATTTTGTTTGTGGGGGAAAAAAGTTGATGTTGAAGGCTGACATCTGAACTGGAGTGTACAGACATGCTTGTGAAAACCCTTTATTTATGATCGAAAGCACACAGAAGACTGAATTTTAATGAATAGAAAATCTGCAAGTGAGGATAAATATTTCCTTGAAGTTGTAAGGAGATGGATGAGTGGGGGGTGGGGTGTGGGGGTTTGAGACAGATGAACCCTCCTCTGGAAAATCTCCTGCCAGACCATCCTGCAATTCTGTCCGGGGGCAGGTTTTGCTTTTACCCCAGCGCTAATGCACCTGATTCCACTATAATTAACGAATCAATCAGTCTTCAAATCAAGACATTGTTAATTGATAGGTAGAACTCAGTTGCCACTTAAAGCAGCTTTATTATCTAGGTTCTCCATTCGCTGGCACCATCCGGTTTGTGGCCTGAGCAACAGCTCCAAGCCACATAAAGTAAAGGAAAATAAAAGGGAAAGTAGGGAAGACTTAAGAATGAACCATATATAAGTGATTGTGAGGGGTGCTTGCATAACCCCCAAATAACCCTGGGAAAAAAATAAACCCACACACACAAAACGGTGGCTGACTAAACCGGACTACCCAGGGTGGATCAAGGTCGCTGCGTGTTCAGCTCCCATACCCATAACCACCACTAGCAGGCAAGTTTGGCCAGTCAGCTCACGCAAAACAAACAAATTCTACAAACAATGAAAGCCTGCAGGAAGGACCACCATAGCAAGGATAGACCCTCAGCAATTAGAGCAGAGAATTCTCAAAGGAGAGCGTCTAGCGTCTAGCGTCTAGCGTCTAGCTTCTAGCTTCTAGCTTCTAGCTTCTAGCTTCTAGCTTCTAGCTTCTAGCACCATGAGGACTGCATTGGAGAAGGCTGGATCAAAAAAATAAATAAGTGGGCATGCTGGTTCCTACCTCTTTTAAGACCACAAGAAAGGGCGTCCTCACACCCTGATTGGTCGTGAGGGGAATGTACAAGGCTGCACTTAATTACCAATTAAGAGCCAGTTCCCACACCCTGAGCTGCAGGTGAATCAAATTTTCTTCCAGTTAACTCAGTGGTAGTTTGCTCTGCTGCAAACCGAGAGGAAAAAAAATCTTGAAGTAAGCAAAATGAAAATAACTCTAAAGAAACTACTAATCAACACCAGAAAAGTATTACTAGTTGCTGCTACTCTGAGTTCTGTATTAACTGCCATCTGGGTTCTATACTGCTACGACCGGTGATGCCACTGATTTGGTGACATTTCACATGCCCATTTGATGAGCACATCCACTAAAAGTAAATATGCACATGCAGGTTCACTGAGAGACTGGTCACAGGGCGATGCCTACCTACCATCCTTCTCTCCACAAAGCTTACTTCGTCGGTTACTTATTTATTTGGTAGATGCCCTTCGCCTTGGTGATTTACAGCACTACCGGCAATGAGCTTAGCTTCGGTTTCAAGAGGTATGAAATATTTCATACCTAACAAGCTGCAAAGCCTAGCCCTGTGTTCAAAAAAAAATATTGCCCTTGCCCTTTTCCCAATGCACACCTTTTAACACAAGGCTTTTCTGGAATTACTGCATCCTGCAAACACCTGCACGTCACCGGCTAAATCCAGTTTTCAGAGCGTGTTCTTTTTCATCCAAAGCCTGGCCTCAGATCTATTATGTATTAGACAGTGCAATTCCAAATTGCCTGGAATTCACTGGTGCGGGAGAGGGGAGAGAGCACTGTATCTATTTTTCTGATTAATATGATCCATTTAAAAGGAGAGTCTAGAATGCCACACTGAAACAATTGTGACGGACATGTATTTAAAATGACAAACACCTGCTAAGGCAAATGTTACCTAGGTTAATGGATAATGTGTACCCATTAGCAAGTTCTTAAGTGGCTGTACATAGCTGACTTGATAAAGTCTTCCGACAATTAACCATTACAATAAGCAGGATGTCTGTAGGAGTCATTTGTATTGGGTCAACTGTACTGTACAAAAGTGGTTGTACAGCAAGTTGAAATGACTCCTACATGTGAGCTATCATCAGACCATTAATGTACATATTCAATACACATGACTGTACACATGGATGTACTATTTGTATATAAACTTGGTACAGGAAGTACTTTGGACTATTCCACTGTTACAACAAATAACAATGGATTTTATTCAGGTTTTTTGCCACTGATCATCAGAAATTATTATTATTTTTAAATCATAATATAGGTAACAGCTAGAATTGTATTTTATTTTTTAAATAATCCGTCTCAATTATAATTCCAAATCATGTGGTATTAATATAATTACAAATATAATGGTTAGTTGACAGATTGTAGACTATTGTGAATTTGATTGTTAATATTAGTAATATTTGATTAATTTCTCAAGGCAGTTGCTCTTGGACTAATATGATGGCTTGAACTCACACTCAAAAAACATCGCACAGACGACTTTGTTAAAATAAACATAATAAATTGCGTAATAATAAAAACGAACAAAAAAAAAAACAATATCTGGTGGTTTGCCTAGCAAATATGACTATGCATTACACATACTACACATAACAGGTTAAGACAGGGTAAATATGGCATGCAGGAACAAGGTTGTAAAAGGAGGAATGGGGAGAGAGAGAGTAGCACTGGCCCATACAGTAAATCAATACATTTATGCCCTGATGTTCCAGTCTTACTCGAGGTTGAATATCTTGAAAGATTCAATGCCAGAGTTTTCACTGTCCACTGTCCTCTATAGGAATTGTCAGGGCAGGAGATGTGTGGTGTAGCCAGGTCGGGGATGCACTTCTCTGTCTTTGGCCGGGGGAAGAGTTGGTACCTCGGTGTTGGGAAGATCCGGTCGTTTGCAGCACATAACTCCTAACCGTTATTTGAAAATAACAGCCTCCAACATAATGGGGTGGGGGGGTGGGGGGGGGGAACTACAAGTTAAGTTGAAAAGTAGGTTAAATGACTAATTGAATCTTGATGTTACAACTCCAACCAGGAGCTGTATATGCAAAAGGAACGGCATTCACTGAAAGTCTGCAGAACACCGTCAGATGGATTGCCACGACCAGAGAGAATAAGAAAATCTTTATCTCATATTTATCAGTTCTGCTGAACTTGCATGTTTCTGGTTGTAATGTACATTTGAATGTGGTGGTCGGAGTTTACTGTGTACCTTTGTACCAACACCCCCCCCCCCCCCTCCTTGGTTTTAGGATGGAGCTGAGGAAAAATCTGGAACATCATACAGGACTGTATACAACTTGGCAGAACTGCATGAACTAAATCTAATTCTATCATCATGTGGATACCTGCATGGGGCGTTTATCAAGAGGAAGGGCAGTAGGAGGGCTTGCCTGTTCCAGAGGACTGACGGTAGGAGAACATGAGAAGAAGCCATGGAGTCTTCATTTAAGGCTGTCAGGAATGTTTGTTATTGTGTTAATCTTAACATGTTGACCTAATGCAGGTCTTCATTGGAGATCAGGCTCAAACTTCCTACTGCAAATTATCCCACCTCCTCCTTTTCTTGATTGGCACACCCAATCACATTAAATGCTGCCCTCAGAATGCATTCCAATAGATGAAACTCCTGTGTGAGAAAAAACTCCTACTACTACTACTACAACCATAGCCCAGGGTCATCTGCAGTCTCGGATTTATTGGACAATGGTGAAAACAGAACCAAAATCAGACCGTAATGGATTGAAAAGTCAATGTCCTGGAGTGGACAAGTCAGAGCCCAGACCTCAACCCAACTGAAAATGTCTAGCAGGACTTGAAAGTAGCCGTCTCCAACCAACATCAGACACACACACACACACACTCTTCAGCGTGGCAGTAGAATTTGTGTTCAAATCTGCATTGATATTGCAAGACTTTAAAGTAAATGAAATGTAAATCAAGCTAGTTAAGTGAAGTTAGCAATAAAAAGATTAAAGTATTATGCTTACTTCAAAGGCTTTTTAAAATCTTAATTTGACAAGTTTCATTTGACTTTTCAAGATCAGTGGAATATGAAAAAAATAGAATCAAGCATTCAACAGGATTTGTAATGGCATATACAAATGCCAGTGTTAATCATAAATGTCATTCGTCTAATTAAAAATGTGAAAATGTGATAAGAAATTATTCAACTAACAATGGTGTTTTTCAATATGACAAGCTTCCGTCGTAACCTGCTGACTGCGTACACGCTGTCGCAACACAAGAGGCGCATCAGTCTGGAAATCAATTTCTTCTACAAGCGAGCGCCATGATGGATAATCACAAAACTGTCCCCCATCGGAGGCAGAGAACGAGGGAGAAACAAAACACATCGCTTATTAATTTCACATATCGCCGACACATACAATCACACTCAGGTCATTCTGTATGCGAGTGTATACCAGTAGTCGAGACCGTGCGTTCTGTCAACTGCCTCCTCCTCAGTAAAATATGCTTTGCCAAGGACGTGCAGGTATGCCTTCCCTACATTAATCAAGGCGGACGGTAGCAAGGTCGGGGTGTTTATTAAGTGAAGTCTCATACACAGGCAAGCTGCCTTATCCTTTTAGAAAATACTCTGTGGCCTCAGACCGTTTTCCATCGCCGCAGATTAAAGTCTTTAATTAATGATTCTCCTTCAGCATAGTGCCATCTCTCCATCATGCTCCCGGTAAGTGGATTGGTGCGGTTGTTCCTACGTACTTCATTGTCTGCTTGTCTCGCCTGTCGTGCTGAATAATACGGGCGCGCACTCAGATTTCTGTGCAATGGCTTCATCGGCGGAGAACGACTCGGTGCCAGTATGGATATTCTAACCGGAGGAGGTACCAGGAGCCTGTTCCTGTGAAAAACAGAATATCTATCAGGGAAAATAAGGTCCTAGATAAGAGCCAGTTATGGTCCTCGATGAGTCCAAAGACGTGCAGGTTAGGGACTACAGATGAAAATTTGCCCATTAGCTAACTCTGGCACATTTACAGTGTTTTGGGAACTGAAAATGTTGATTAATGTGCACTGTCCCTGGTAAAAAAAATTGAAATGCCAAGTGTGCCATTAAGGGGGCCAGCACTGCCATATTGTGTAGCATCATCGTTGTTGTCAACAGCCATTTTGTAATGGTGCAGTTGGAGTGAGGTAAGGGATGAGGGATTAGGTAATCATTTTGGAATAAAGAACAATTGCAGGTCATTTTAACTGGTAGTTGCTTGAGAAATAATAAAATATCTGTGCTCCAAAGTGTCTGGGAGCCGCATACTGAACAGTCCCTGCAAAGCAAACTGCCGAGACATTTTAGTGGAAAATCTGATACCAAAAGAAAAGAAGAAATGTCCCAAGATAATCAGCTAGTGTGTGAGAATAGTTGAAGCATTTAAAAAAATCAAAATGACATTCTGTACTCTGAACATTTGTTCTTCACTTTAACTCTGAATTAAATGTTAGCGATTCCACTTTCAATGAAGGAAAAAATAAAATAAACTTGAGTTACTGTGACTCGGGGTTAGGGAGAGATTTTGATTAATTAGGCCATTATCTTGGGGGAAACAAAACACAATAACGAGCCACAGCCACAACAGCAACTCTGGCGAGCTTTTATTTCCCTTCATGATTGAATATAATGCCCCTGTAGGATGGCATGTAAATGTTCTCCTAATCTGTGGATGAGCTGATGACAATGCCATTGGCTAACCTGAGAGTAAACGGTGATTCACGACTCAACGATTGTCAACCGCCATTACACTTTAAAGACCGGGCAGGAAAAGCAATAGACCTCAATCAAAATACTTGTCTGGACCTGTGAATGATAAACCTAGTACTTGCATTTAATTGCAAGTCAAAGTTTAGGACCACTAAGATCACCATTAACCATCAGCACACACTTATACAAACTAGGTTTATAAATACTCTCTTTCCCATTATAAAGAAGAGATGTCAACATTAAAGCAGTCACATAAGGTCTCATCCGTCTGTTATTTGATCATATGACCTTTTTTCATATGATCCTTAGGCCTTTCTATGGGTTTTCTATAGGGTACCTTAGTCCAAAATGTGTTAAGGGAAAAAACCTTTTTTTAATTAACTTTGATTTGTGCACTATTATGCATGTTAATTTTATCAAAAAAGCCAGCGAGTTAATTCAATCCACCATTTCAGAAAACATTGTCACATTCCCTCCCCCGGGAGAGAATAACTTGTCGCAGGGAGATGTGCTAAATTTAAATTTCACCAGTGAAATTATTTGTAGTGAGGAGTGAGTGCATTGAAAGTATAACTAATAATAAACTAAAGCAATAAAGTACAAATAAATCAAAGACCAAATGAAAGCTTCTTCGGAAGGTCCTTCAGAAGTAAATAAACTATTTTAGTCTTATATTTAGACAATCTTTTTTCTATTACTTATTCGCTAAAGACAAAACTACTGCCAATGAGCTTAGACATTTTGGGGTAATATGATTTCCCTTGTCAAGCAAACGGCAGCTCGAAACAAGCTAATATTTAGTTCCTGAGATAAAGGATTTTAAGTCTCATTACAAGACTAAAACACTTTGTTTGCTCTCAAGATTTCCCTGGTTCCCTCTGTCACATCCTGAGCCATACCATGTTTGCATTAGCCATGTATCCTTCATGGTGTGGACTAATGGACTAATTACTAATCTGTACCGATAGGGGGATGTTGCCACTAAGTTTCTATGTCACTCGCTTGAAATGTTTATTCTGTGGAAGAAGTACTCCATTACAGTAACGTTTCTAAACTGTACACAAATGTTTACCTCAATAAACCATCATTTACCTCGATAAACCGTCTGCTACACAGCTCAGGAGGCTAATGACATGTTTCTACAGGAAATAGCACTCTGATGGAGCGGGTTTCTATTTCGATGCAGTGAACACAACATCAGGGAGGCTTTGTTAGACATGCATGAATAATGCACTGTGGATAGTACAGTGTTTGTTTATAAGGAATACTAAGGATTTATGTGTTTATATGCCATGTAATAGTTTATCCTTTCAAAAATATATCAGAGGCTGTCGGTTCTCCAGACAGTTCCAGACTGCTGTAAAATCTTCTCAGGGAACAAGTCTCTGTCTGTTGATTTTGATATGCTTTTGACAGTCTGCATTGATATTTCAAAAGGCAATTGTCAAATGCTGCTCACATTAAACATTTAATGGAAGCTATGCAGTCTGCTCTTGCTATTTATTTCAATGCTGAAAGATAAATATTCTGTGTAAAAAAAATTCAAGACACCATGATAGTTATGGCATGGTTATGTAAGTTTTATGCACTTTTATAATGTACTTTGTGGCCATGTAAAAAACAAGAAAAGCAGGACAGAATTTCCCTTCACTATTAAGATGTCAAGAGCTGAACTGAAACTATAACCATATTAATGTGTTGCTTGTGTGACTGGCATTACTATCATAACAATTAGAGTGAAAGAAATCAAACGTTTCTCTTCCTATAATTTTTTTTTTTTAGCCAGAACAGAAAGGGAACTCATTTGTCGCAGATTTGAATAATAGAGAAATGCAGATCCAATTAATGCTTGGCAGTCACCGCAGAGTGATTTCATTACCTTCCCGGCTCTCTGTTCTGCATTTTTCCCCATCATGCTGTGTACCGTGCGACTACATCGAGAGGGCAGGTCCTCTGCTCTGTGTTGCTGAGACATTTTGACATCTTTTTAACAATTAATGTAACGCCATTAATGTGCACTTTTATGTGGAGTCGCCGGTGATGGGCTAGAGGCAGGAGAAAGGGAAGCATGCAAAATAAAGGCTGAATAAAGGCAACCTCTTTCCGTGGGGAAAAGCAGTGTAGCAGTGGGTGTGCTATAACTTTCACAATAAAATACATTTTATTCGCTTAATCATTGTTTTTCGGTTGCAGCCGTCACTTCTGTTGGCATACTTGTCTCTATTGCGGTCATTACTGCAAAGACTAATTATTACATACGAAGAAGAATGTTATTAAGCACACCTGGGTGCTTAAGTAGAAAATACTAGCCTTTCTTGATATGGTTACAAGGTACTACAGTGCAGGCTGTTCTGGCGTGAGGTGGGGCTGGTGCTTATGTTAAAGAAAGCTGTCAGCATTGTCAATGAAGAGTGTGGTGTACTGTATTTACACATTCATATATAAAATGAATATATCAAAACAGTGTGGATAAACGTAGAAATTGGAAGTTTAGGCACTGTAAGCTAGTCAGCTTTGGGTATCAGAGCATATTCATGTTTCCATGACACAATTGATCCTATTCTAAAAGAATATATGGCTGCTACAAAATACAATTCACATTTTTTCCAAAAACTTTGTTTGAAATGTTCAAATTGCCACCATGAAAGGGTTATCAGGGAGTGCCCTCCCCTTGCAGTCAGTGTTCATGTTGCCCATTCAGGGGAGAAGATTCATTAAATGGCAGGTCATTGCTCACAGTTAATGGCTGCCATTTGTTTGCTTTCTTGGTCTTTGTACGTGTCATTTATCAGTTACTGTGCGCACAGCTTTGTGCTTTACTGCGCAGCGATAAGTCATACGTTTATCCTTAAGTTATGCTACTCTTCAGTTTAGTATCTAAGCTACTGGCATTCAGCACCCTCAAAATACATGTTTTTAGTACTATGTATCAGTTTAGGGCGTGAGTGGCCTGTAGCGTAGTGAGACATGACTGGGACATGCAAGGTTGGTGGTTCGGTCCCCGGTGTAGCCACAATAAGATCCGCACAGCCGTTTGGCCCTTGAGCAAGGCGCTTAACCCTGCATTGCTCCAGGGGAGGATTGTCTCCTGCTTAGTCTAATCAACTGTACGCCGCTCTGGATAAGAGCGTCTGCCAAATGCCATTAATGTAATGTAATGTTTAGTATAAAGTATCATGTTTTAAACACTTTACTCTAATGCCTACCTGAATTTTAGGGATCAGAATATACAGTAGTTTTAACTCATTCCAATTACAGTTTCTTTGCTTCATTGGGATTTGCAATGATTCAATGTGATGGTGTTTCCTTCAGACTTCGTATGGATATTGATCGTCTTTCTCCGCGACACCATTGTGGTGTTTATTATTATTTTTTGATTTACTGAGGCCTGTTCTCCACACGCACCGTTTATCAAGCAAACGCATCCTCGTTCTCAAGTTCAACTCTCTAAATGAGCAGCTGGACGTGCTGAGATGAAAATTCAATAAAAAAAGAATAAGAGAAATGTTTTTCATATTCCAAAATTCATTGCAAACATTATAAGCACTAACTACTCAGGCAAACCGATTTTGCTCTGTACCCAACAATTATTCATGGTAAATGGCCTGCATTTATAGAGCACCTTTATCCAAATGTTGTACAGTTTATCCTTCTCATTCACACATTCACACACACTCACAGCGGTTGGCTGCCATGTAAGGCACCAACCAGCTTGTCAGGAGTATTTTGGGGTTAGGTATCTTGCTCAGGGTACCGGCAACCCTCCGACTGCCCTTACCTCCTGAGCCAATGTCACCTTACAATCCAACAAAGCTCTCTTATACCTGCACTAAGGAAACAACTGTACACACCTGATTCATCAGAAACACTTGTGAAGCCACTTGTCCTAAATGTTATGGTGCCGTGAAATGGATTCCTTGGATGAGACTTCTCCATGACTTGTGTTTGTATGTCAGGCCTATCCAGTGCGTTCTGGGTAATCCCGTTCTGCTCTGGCCACTGCAGTGATCGGAACGGACAATCCAGGAATACAGAGCTTTCGCACGCCTTGTGAATGTGCCTTGTGAATGCCCAAAGTGTACTTCCCAATCCCATAAATCTTGCCCTGCCTGTCAGCCTCTGATGGAATGCTAAGTAATTAAAGCAAAGTCATTCCTTTACAGCAGCGAGGTCAGTGGGGTTTGGACAGCACGGACACACACTCGTGAGTAACTTGGTGTGTGAGGGGTTGGGGAGTCCGTGTTCAGACTCAACGCAAGCCGAGTGACGGGTCAGCGGAGCAGAAAGCGGATTCGCCCCGAATGTTGCGAATCAAACGGGCCCTCTTTCCTTTCGACTGGAAATGTCATTTCACCGAGTCGGGAGAAACAATACAATTATTGTATTACAGTGTATTGCGCACACACATGCACTTCAATAAAGCGGAATAACTTGAGAAATAGATGCATCGGGCTCTTCAGGAGAGCTTTTCTGGTGGCAGATGGATGCCATGACGGAACTCAGATGTCAAGCTGAGTGCAGGGCGTCTCCATTAGCACACTCCTGTCAGCCCTGATGCCCCCCCACCCCTCCCGCCTCCCTCCTCCCCCCTCTCTCCTCCTGCCTCCTGCCTCCCCCCTCCCCCCTCCCTCCTCCCTCCTCCCTCCTCCCACACCCCGCCACAGGTCAAGGCTCTCGGCGGGGACCTGCAGATTGGTCAATAATAGTGTTTCGCTGCAGTGGAAAACCAGGGTGGAGGTGCCGTGGTGTAAATTGGTCTCTCTCTCTCTCCCCCTCTGAGGCAGCTCTGCCTCAGGCCAGCGGGAGGACGGCGAGCGGGGAGGCGGTGTAGGGGGGCAGGGGGACAGCACTCGGTGCATTACGTCCACTCAGCTGTTTCCAGCCCGCCCGTGCCTTACTCTCTCAGACAGATGTCCAATACCGCCGTGTATTAATGACCGCTCGGTAACCGCGCCGGCTTCCCCTCCAGGACCGGGGGGAGCGTCTGCAGGGAGCGAGGCGAGGCCGTTAACCCCGACCGGGCTCTGCGCCAGCACACGCTTAACCTCCGCGCCTCGCGGTCGCTCCTGACACGCGGGAGGTCTTCAGGGGGACGGCGGTCATACGTGTTATTAATTCCCCCGTCAGGGAGCGCGTTACGCCCCCGACCGGACAAAATCCTCAGAGACGGTCCTCAGCAGGGCGCGCGTGGAACACTGCCGATTCTGTGCCAATATACACTAATGCATGCATACGTGCTGGGACACACACACACACACACACACACACACACACACAATCTCCGTTCTGTTCGATATCATCGCCAGCTCATCAATATGGGTGGCGTAGGGCCTGTCCGAGCCAGCAGATTCCAGCTCGGGATCTTTGATTGATCAAACCGTGCCAAAGATGTCAATATCAACCCGATCGTATCATCCCAACCAACCGCACCGACATCCACACTCATAATTTACCTCCCCGACCAATACTGTCCGCTGTATATGCCTGGGATAGACCCACTGGGAAAAAATAAAGAGAAGTGAAAATAAATAAAGAAATTATATTGAATAATTAAATACATTTGTAAAAATGAAATAATAAAACCAGCGCTTGGCTGCATGGCAATCAATAGCCGCTCTCAGTGGCCAGTGGCAGTCGTGACATTATTAAGCCTTCGGTTCAGGACCCTGCCGTAATTACAGTGACACAATGCCACTCAAGAGGCGGAATTATGGAAGTGATTGTTCTGCACACTGGCTGGGATTGGATGACAGCGCTGCCGTGGAAATGGCCTGACAGGAAGAAACTGCCTCTGCTGTTGCTATCGGGTTATTAACAGGATTACATTTTTTTGCTATACATTTGAGGAAAACAAATAGCAGGCATATTGCATCTACTGTAACCTACAGCGCAACTCCATAGCTCTTCTCGCCCCAACAAAACACTATTGCATGTGAAGTGACATGTCGGTGATAGACCAGGAACACTCTGGATTTGAAGCAAAGATGAAGGGGAGAGCAGGGTCTGTAGTGACACGGGGTCGGATGTTACGCAATGTTTTCTGAGCACAAAATTGACAGGAAACTGGTCCCTTGAAATCAATTGCCTCTTCCTGATAAGCTACTGTAGTCGTTTTTCTTTCTTTCTTTCTCCTCTACACCAACACTTTTTACACCCTTCTTTAGGATGCTATCCTAGACAATGTTAGCATCACAGGCTTCGGATCGACCAGAGGAGGCAGTCTGCTTCCAGAAACATCCGTATGGGTGAAACTATGGTGAATTTTAAATCTCCGGGACAGTCAGAACCAGGACACTCCAGTTACGGTTCTGGGCTGCGGGACGCTTTGTAGCACCAAGGTTCAGGTCGCTAGCTGGACTAACATCTTTGAGAATTTGCCCTAGTTTGGTACATACAGTATTTAACACACAATCACTCTGCTACATGCAGTATTTAAAGCACAATTAGTTTGCCACATTCACTATTTAAGGCACAATCGGTCTGCTGGAAAAGTCCGACAGCATTCGCGTTGACACACCTGGTCACCCCTGAGTTCTCAGCCAGCTGCGACTCAGCAGAAAAGTTCCGGAAAGAAACTTCCAGGATGCTTGGCCTTGAAAAAAATGTTTCGTATTTTTTCCCCTTAAGGCACAGTGTCTCTGCCTGGGAGTGTGGGATTTTGAATGGCTGCAAAAAAAGTAAGAAAAACAAGCAGGCAGCAGGTTATGGGAGACATATTTAGATTAATAATACTTATTTAGTGGTTTGCTATTTGTACATATGAAGACAAATGCACAGTGAGTACCCATTTTAGGGCAATTTGCAAAGTCTTTTTGAGTGAAAGAGGCTTTTTATTGGACGTTTGGGGCCCATGTGACAAATTAATTTGCTATTCGTTCCCAAGCTTATCATGAATCTGTCCTGAGTCCGCCCTCTTTATCCCAGGCGGCCATTTTAGGGCCCTTGCACTGCATTAAATTACATTATTTCACCGAGCATCCCCGACGTAGAAAGCCATGTTTGTGTTGCTGCTTAATGCGCCTCTACTTTATCATTTTTCATTTGCTCTTGAAACGTGCTTGTTATGAATGCTTTGAAGTTTGGCATCCAGTTGCCGGTCCTCTCCGCTCTGATTGATGTGTAATCTGGATGCTAAGCATGGTGAGATGAATGCATTTGTTCTTAGGCTGCCTAAACACTTCTCCTGTCTGTGCTAGAAACACAAGCCTGTAATGTGTATACAGGTAAAATGGATGGCCATTCAACTATGGCACCCAGAACTGCACTGAGCTTATGCCTCAAAATGTTATCATGATCTTCTCACTGAAAGCTGATCGATAACATTGTTCAGGGACTGGGAGTGTGATTGCTCAGCTCAACAGGAATGATTCTTTGCACACACACCTGTCAGTAATGTCTCATGTATTGATTTCTCCCGAATGAAAATGTAACACATTGATATCAGGTATGTTATTGGAGAAAGCTATGGTGTAATCGAGCCCTAGGAGTGTAGTTGTCAAGCAGTTGTTAAGGAAGTGATGTCACAAGACAGACCCAATCCACATCAGAAATCTCAAATTAGCAGGTTAGATTCCAGAATGAAAACATGCTAAATGCTGAGTGTTGAATAGTATTTGCTTGCGAATGGTTTTCAATTAAATGTCCCAGGATGCTTTGGGCTTACATTAGCCAGCACGATTATCACACTTTATAATGAAACCAATCACCATTTTTGCCATTTCAAACGAATGCAGCCATTTTAGCATATGCTCTATACCTCTTCCCTATACTGAAGTCGGGAAGAGGGAAAACGAGCTGCTGTGATTGGCTCATCACACTGCACCCGCACAAGGGTGCGTCCTTTCTTTAAGATCAGTTGGTTATTTTTGCAATTTGTCTTCCGTGGCGAGCAAAGGTAGCTCCTTTTCCCTTTCACTGATTAATAAGAACTTTCATATGTTTGAATACGCAAGCTAATTTACCAGTATCAGCTAGAACGAAAGTTAAAGTATTAGGACGAAACAGCCCTTTAATTTCGATGTCGTCGCGAATGAATTTTGAGAACAAACGTCTCACAAGAACAGCGTAAAACATGGTTCTCAATGTGGTTTCGTTTGACCTCAAAAACGCTGCCTGTCCCTTCGTAATGATAATAAAACATTTATTTTCATTTCACGTCGTACGAATGCCTGCCTCAGCAAGACATTTCTCACCCTGTCTTCCAGAGGGCGCCAGAACGAGACTCCCAAGCAATGAAAATCAGATGATTTGATTAACGGAACCCCATTACGGCGTAACTCGCCGATATGTCTCCATGTTATGGTCATGTTTTAACATGGCCGTGATGCTTGTCTCTCAAGCAAGCCAATATGATGGCAATAAAGTGTTCCCCAGTGGACTGCGTCCGTGGTACAGTACCGTCTGAATGTCATTTCAATCACAGCACTAGATTAAAGGAGCGCGCCTCCTGAATATTTTTAGTGCTCCGTAAACTCGCTTCATTTCGGCTATGAATTATTGATTTGAAACGGCCATTATGTTTTAAATTCATATCCTAATATGAGATTGTCTGGAAGAGGGAAATGCATTATATGTAGGCTGCTGTATAGTTCTTTTTGTAATTAAAGTATTGGTGCCCTGAAGTGTTCCTGCCGCAATAAATTATTTAAACTTATTTGTAAGTGTCCAATATCTCTCAGTAAATCTCTGATAATATTGATATGATAATAATGAATATTAGAAGAAAGAGGGAAAATCTCTAAAGAAAACAGTGGTGTTCGTGCAGCCTAAAACAGACCACAAACCTTTCATTAACCAGCAAGGAATTTTTGAAATCATCATTGCTTTATCATAAATTTTTATTATTATTTCTGAAGTGTACTCAAAACTTCCACACGTACGGTGCATTACCCCCACTTTTACCGGCAATAACCTTTAAAGATATATGCCTGCTGGTTACAGTGCATAGCAACATTAACAGCTTTAACTAATTTAATCGCTGGCCGTTACATAAAGTGCAGCTGACAGGTGGCTATTTATTTTAATTACTTGTTTGCTTTAGCAGGTGCCCTTTTCTGGGATGACATATTTTCCCATTTGAAAAAATGACATACTAAGCATACGTGATATAAAAGTGCATTTATATTTCAAGATTTTAAGTATAAGACGGTATAGTATACTTTCAGCATACCGTTTTTTGACATTTAATCTGTGGATACAGCTGGACACTGGAAAGTGTTTCCGAATAAGTCCCTTGCTCAATATGTGCTCAAGGGCAGAGCATCAGTAAAGCCAATGTGCTTGCCAAAAAAAAGTATCTATACATTTCCTCCACTGTGAAGTTCATGCATCTTACACTGACACTTGAAGTAGTGCAAACTTTCAGAAAAAAAAAGCTTCAAATGAACACTGATTCCATAGAAGAACCGTATCTTAGGGGAAATGGTTCTTTGTTTGGGAGCTTTCATAGTTTTCATTATAGAGGGTTCCAGAACAAAAATGGCTCCTTTACGGAGACATGCCAACCGCTTTTTTTTTTTACAAGACATGTAACCTCCGAATTGCTGATGTTCAGTTATCAGGCAGAACACAGTAAAATTGTTGCCCTGAGTAAGACAATTTCTCTGAAAAGCTGTACAAATGGATTGTATTTAGAATAATGCAAGTTTGTTCTTGGTGAGAAATGGCAAAAATGTATTTTATAATCATTTGTAATTTAGCTGACACTTTTATCCACAGCGACTTACATGGATTAGTTTAAGAAGGGGACAATCCCCCCTGGAGCAATGTGGGGTTAAGGGCCTTGCTCAAGGGCCCAACAGCTGTGCGGATCTTATCGTGGCTACACCTGGGCTTGAACCACCAACCAACCTTCTGGGTCCCAGTCATGTACCTTAGCCACTAGGCTACAGGCTGCCCCACAAATATATATATATATAAAATGTTTTAACCATATGGCATATGCAGAGCACCACACCATGATAACCAGCTGTGTGTAATTGCACAATATCAAACAATCAAATTGCCTTAACACGGCACTCTACAAGTAAAGGAACAGACCCAGTGCATCAAAGACCACATTACAGACAAGGGCTCATCCACAAAATAAGATAAAACATCAGCAGATTGATGCAATAGCACAGCGATCACACAGTGTGATAGCATTACAAACGATGCAATATACGCTACAGCTAAGGTACATTTGGAGGGATTGTTTGGAAGCAGAGAAATACTTGGCAATATGGCGCAGCGTTATTAGGCTGTTTACTGTGCAATATTTCATCTGAAAGGACGAGAAGATCACCCTGTAGCTCCAGTTATTTGATAATTATGAGACAACAGTCTCATGTCTTCTCTCTTTGTCCTCTAACGGTAACCAAGCTTGGATTTGAAGTGTAAAAAAAAATAAATGCCACTGGATGTCACTGAAAAATACATCAGACTTATTTTAAAATGTAAAAACATTTCTATTCATTCAGGTGTAGGATGTTTCTAGGTGCTGGGATGTCTTGGTTACCATTGAAGTCAGTGAAGTAAAATTCATTAGATTTTGCAAATGTAAAATGTCAGGAAAGTGATATTTAACAAATGCCAGTGTGTACATAAAAGGTTGGGCCTTATAATAAAAGCAAATAACCCACACACACACACACACACATACAGTATGAAAAGTTGAACACCTATACTGCCCATGAAACCAGTTTGAGTTCACTCAACATTTGTGCTTAAATTTGACTCAAAACTGTGTGTGTGTGTGTGTGTGTGTGTGTGTGTGTGTGTGTGTGTGTGTGTGTGTGTGTGTGTGAATTAGAAAGGGTGAGTGAGAGTGAGTGGGAAGAGAAAGCAAGAGAGTGACAGAGATTAATTATCATATTTTGTTTAGTCAACATGGTTATCCAATTACACAATGTACATTATATTAAATTATGCATTGTATCTAGTTATACAATGGGAAATTGCAAATGCGTTTTCACATACAATCCATTTGCGCATTGATATTTATTGAAGCAAATCGGATGAAGTGCCTCAGTAAAGAGATTTAAATGCATATGAAGATCTCGAGGCCTTGTTATGCCTCTATTAGAATATGCACTAATGAATCCCACATTACAGAAGTTTTAAATGTTGGAAATTCTTTTTTAAAAGCCCCTCGGCCAGCACGACCCTGACCTCATTCTGTAATATACACTCAGTGATCACTTTGTGTATATGCGTGTTAATGCAAATATTTAAATCAGCTAATCATGTGGCAGCAACTAAATGCATAAAAGCATGCAGACGTGGTCAAGAGGTTAAGCTGTTCCTCAGACCGAATGTCGGAATGGGGAAGAAATGTGATCCAAGTGACATTGACTGTGGAATGATTGTTGGTGCCAGACAGGGTGGTTTGAGTATCTTCAGAAACTACTGAGTTTGCAGAGAATGGTGTGAAAAACAGAAAACATCCAGTGAGCAGCAGTTCTGCGGGCAAAACACCTCGTTAATGAGAGAGGTCAGAGGAAAAGGGCCAGACTGGTCAAAGCTGACAGGAAGGTGACAGTAACACAAATAACCACACATTACAACAGTGGTATGCAGAAGAGCATCTCTGATCACCCAACACATCATGACTCTAAGTGGATAGGCTACAGCAGTAGAAGTCTAAAAATAAGTCTAATAAATACCTAATAAAGTGCTGACTGAGTGTATGCCAGCAGCAGTGGGTTCTGCAGCTCTGGTCCCTCAGTTGGCAGGTGATATCTCAGACACAGAGGAAGTTTATATGTAGGGCTCAGTTCATAGCTCCAATGCCCCAGATCCGCTCCCTCCATCAAATCACACCAATTTGTTTTGTTTATTTCTCTCTTCACTTTAAAGCTTTCTCCCTCTCTCAGATCAGTAATTGAATTCACAGCCAATTAAAAGCGTAATAGAAGGGTTCTATTTTACTCTCAGATTAATTTCCTGTGGGGTCAGCCAGAGTTCCTGTCAACCAGACTTAAATCCACTGGGTGTGTGAGTGTGTGGGAGCGTCCCTGCTCAGCCACTCAGCCACATTACTATGAAATTAGAAAAGAATTAGCAGCAATTGTCCACTAGAACTGAGCAGATACTCTCTCCACATTGCTAGTCTAACGCCTGTCGTGTCGTGGTTAAGGTACATAACCGGGACCCGCAAGGTTGGTGGTTCAATCACCAGGGTAGCCACAATAGGATCTGCACAGCTGTTGGGCCCTTGAGCACAGCCCTTCTCCAGTGGGCAGTGTCCCCTGCTTAGTCTAATCCACTAAGTCGCCTTGGATACAACTGTCAGCTAAATAACATGTAATGTAAGGGTGACTACACACAGAAGCAGACTTGCCCTCTCAAATTCTCAAATTGAAATGGGCAGGAGTCAAGCTTCTGTTGAAGTTCTCATTCACACCTTGAAGAATAGGTATTTTTGGAATGTCTTTTCAAAATTCTAAGTTGGTGTTCCATTGCTTTGAAGAACCAGTAGTTATTGTTCATCAGCATCATAATGTTCAGTTAAGAACACTCATCACATATTTGTGATATCACACCTTAAAGGGTTAAGTGCACATGAATATTTCAATGGAGCTCTGCAGAAGGTATATGAAGTGAAACATGAAATATGATGTGTTTGGAGGGATGTGCAATACTCGCCTGGTGGAAGATGAGTATGTTGTCCTTGAAGAGGTGAAGGAAAGCGTTTTTTGGGGACTGAGCAGAAATGGTGACGTTATAGACGGAGAAGTGCGCACATGTACAGTGCATGGGTAGGAAAGCATTATACTGTGTGTCTTACAGTGCCTAGCATTTCGATTTCATCTGAAAACGGTAATTAGGTCTTCAAAAATCGATGAAGACCAAATGTACTGCCCTCTGCATTCCCTATGTGACTGCCGATATCGTCCATGCCTAGAACCGGCACTGTCTCAGGAATATAAAAAGTGTTACACAACCACACAGAAGATACATTAATAATCAATAAGTCGTTATCTTCATATATCCATAAATCAGATAGTGTTGCATCAGAAGTAGATGCCATTATCTTATCGAACCTATTTTTTCATATCTAACATTACCCCAAAATAAAATCCAAAGAAAGACCATTAGGAAATGAGATGAGGGGGGTAGGTGCCCAGTGGTAGCAGTGTCCGGATGGTGTATAGGGTCTGATCTTGTAAAGATATACTGGAGTTGCCTCTTTTGGCTGCCCAATAGGATGGCACGAAGGTTTTGTGTATTCATTACATGTCCTTTGGCTGATGCTTTTATCCAAAGCGACTTACAGTTGATTTAGACTAAGCAGGAGACAATCCTCCCTTGGAGCAATGCAGGGTTAAGGGCCTTGCTCAAGGGCCCAACATCTGTGTGGATCTTATTGTGGCTACACTGGAGATCGAACCACAACCTTGTGGGTCCTAATCATGGAATAACCCTTCTCTCTGATGAGTGAGCATCAACAGCTTTACCATGGCCAACCAAAGCAACACCCTGCTCCGATATAACCGTGTTAAAGCAGACAATTTTACAGTTCAAAGTGATTGCGGTCTTTTACATTGCTTATTATGTGGAACTTGGATTATTATTTTTTTCCAGACTACCGGCGAGTGTGAATGCATTTGCCTCCCGCTAAAGGTCGCGTATCACATTCTGTTCATTAAAACAGCTATGTTGCACTAATCTTGAGCCATTTGGAAACAGCCATATGGATTGTAACGGAGCTGCAAGATTAAGACCACCACTATCAGTTATCTAACCAAAGTTAAACTGAAATTAAGTAGGGACATCCGTTTACACCCCATACATGAGTGAAATGCTGTCTTTTGGCTGCCTCCGGGAAACTGGTGCAGTACAAAGCACTGCTTCGATGAAGAAACGCATGTTTCAGTTGTTGTTAATCTGATGTTAAATCATTACAATAAAAGACCTTAGTCATTCACGTCATGAACTCCTCAAGACCGAAGCCAGACAAAGACTGCCTCTGGCTATTCAATCAATGACAAGGCGTCAGTTCCTTGTCACCGGTTTGCGCTCGTACAGATACTTCTGCAATTCAGATTTTCCTACTGTGAATATTTACAGATATTAACCTATGAAGCAAAAAGGCTTTGGGGAGCCTGTCTGCTTTTGGTTCTACCAGCATAGGCTTCTGAGGGTCTGAGAAGCAGTGGAAAAAAACGGATACCGTGAGACAGCCCTCGCAAATTCCAAAATAACCGACATGCGGGAAGTCTCTGTGTGAACTCCAGCTCTTTCTCCCCAAAGAAGACTCCAATTTAGCCACAAGGATTTGAAGTTAATCGTGGGGAATTAACACCTCTCTCACAAATAGCTCAACACGGTTCATATGTTTCCGGTCGCAGAAGGAAAAACAAAAATGTCCTTCCTGCGATTTGCATGTCTAAAATAAGAACACCAAACTGGTGTTTGTGTTGTAAACATTGCATTCTGACCCCTCACTAGCACTTAGGTATGTAAATAGCCATTAATAATGGGCTGGGCAGTATAAGATTGCTAAGCTAATTGCAGTGTTATTGTGGGGGGGGGGGGGGGGGGTTATTTGCTACTTACAGAAAAGTAAACTTCAAAAACTTAATCTTACTTGTTTATCAGAATAGGGCAGGGTTACAATAAGGGATGAATCCAGGTTTGCATACAGGCTACCCAGCTAGCACAAATATTTTATAACATTGACAAAACATTTCAGTAACATTGTGAGAACAATTTGTGTTAGTTGGGTATGGGGAAGAAAGGATTTGCCCATAGCAAATGAATGGCCAAAACCAGTTTACAGGGTTGATAAGCTGGTGTGTGCTTGTGGGGAAAGTTGGTTGGTTAATTTTGCCACATCCTGATAGCTAAAGAAAAACAGAACAACGAGTTAGCTGCACACCAGCAAACACACCAGCTGTGTACATGAAAGATGATTAAAGATGTCATAAGTACGAAACAGAAACAAATTTTTACTGTTTTACCGGTAGCTAACAGTAGCTAACCAGCTAAGTAGCTACAAAACGCTCTGCAGTGAACCTGAAGAATGAACGAACTAACACATTTTCCGGTTGATTTAACAAGGAATAACGCAAGTTTACATTTTGAGTTTACTGATCGAGTTTGACGAGGTCATTGTGTGGATTCGACGACCACGTTTTGCCGAAGGAAAGCAAGATGGCGAGCCTCCCATGAGAAGAACATTCAGCAATGCGTGTGCGATGAGATCAAATGATTGTCACACTGGAAATCTAGTATCCTTGAACTATTGAAAGGAACTGAGAAAATTGAGACTGTGAAATTAAGAAAAGAAGAAGACACTGAAAGTGAATTATTGTTTTTGTTTGAACTGTTGTGTTGTGTTTAACAGAGGTAAGATTTATTTTTCTTTGAAAGGTGAATTCAAGGAAAATAGGAATACTAGTTTAGTTTAATGCAAAAATTGGATTAAATTATTTCTGAAAAGAGAAACCAAATCAAACTAAAAGAGTTTATTTTATTTTATGTTTATATGTAAAATGATTCAGAAACAGATACAGAAACCTTCTCATGAATAAGTGTGTATTTGGCCTATGATACAGATTGTTGTTTTATGCAGTGTTACTATTATAGTGTCATTAGTATCAGTGTGACGGTGAGTAGAGATTTACACTTTACACAGCGGTTACATGAAGACTTCCCATGAGCACCATTAATTACAGTACACCATGCTGAGAAAGCACATTAACTAAAACTAAACAAGAAATTATTAAATTAAATTATTTGCTTGAACATTCTCGGTTTTAAAATGGTCTGCTTCAAAGTTGACTGTGTAACTTTTGTTTTCTAAAAGATACTGCTGTGTGATATCATGAATACGAGCACTGTTTGGATCTTGAAGATCCTACCTACCCAAGATGGTGAATGATATCTTTACTCCTGGCAAATGGCAGTCCAAGGTTGCCAAGTGCACTGAACGTGACTGGGCTGCTTATGTTCCCCAAAAATGCATTTTTTTTTTAACTTATTTTCACAAATTTGGTTGCTAATTCTGAAGACAACACCTTTTCTCCCACACCAATAGTTACTATGGCTTAATGACACAAGCTAACTTGTATATGTAGCCAATGGCTATTCCCCCAGTTTACAATTGGTCTCACACCCCCTGCCTCACAATGCACCCCGGTTCACAATCGCCCCCCCACCCCCTCCACCTCCCCAGTTGTCACTTTCCACTAACTTTGGGCTGGTTTCTGACAGTTTGCCCTTCTCCAAACCAGTCTCCACTGGTTTAAACCTGGCTTTGCCTTCACCAGGGTCTTGTGAAATCTGGAAGCCCTGGTGAAGCCGAAGCCCGGCATTGGAAACCAGTGGAGACGAGACTTCCTGCCACTCTGAGGTGACCTCAGCACCAGCGCCGTGCTACCCACAGACTGCGGGGAGAAACGGCTCGATACACAGCTCGATAATCTGTGGATGAAGACGCCCTTTCAGCGACAGGTATTTTTAACCAAGCGAGCAGCCACTCGGTTGAATGGCGGGATTTGGATAAATCTTACTGGAAACGCATTTCTGAAATCAAAACCACCGCTGTGGCCACCCCTCCAGGCTCTCCGCTAATTCCACGGCAGTCCGTTCCTCTCCACTTTATTCTTCCGCTTTTATTTTATTTTTTTTAGCATTTAGACTTTTTTTTCTAAATGTCATTCAGAGAAATGTGCCACCTTCACCTTATTGATGTATTTTCCCTACGTGGTTGCCTTGGTGAAGGTGCAATGGGATTCTCAGTTCTGCCTTTCTGTCTGAATCACACACATACATGGTAGACGGCATTTAATTTTGATATTTTTTAAAAATATTTCCACAGCTTTACTGGACTGTGTGACCGTATTCAGGTTATGACGAAGTAATAAGCATTTTTAATCGCCTCTTGTTACTCCATTATGAAAGCCATTTTGGTTTGAATTGCAGCAGCACACTATCGATCCAAGGAGCCTTCCCCGTCGCCTCTATGACATGAATTTTAGATTAGCTTGCAGGTTTAGAGTTAGTGGCCCTGTGAGGAGGAGGTGATGCTTTGTGCTGTGGGAAAAAGGCCTAATGTCACATAACATAAAATGCTTAATTAACTTCTCATGTCTGCATGGCACTGGCCAGATAGATGTCAATCATGTGTATTTAAGCACACTGGTGATATTATAAACACATTTTCAAACAAGCATTTTTTGATACAGTAAGGGTGTTGACCCTGGAGGATGGGTAAAACACCCTTCAAACCTGAACCTGTTGATTAAATATAGCCACCCAATCAACATCTCTACACAATATCATCCCCTATGTCTGATTGAATGTCACTCTAACATCTCCCCCACCTGATTGGCCGCCCACTTTGATCCTCCCAATTCAGTTGCTGCCAATGAGAATGGAACCCCCCCCCCCCCCCCCGAATAGACGCCATCTTGTAATTAAATGGCAATTCAATATTTCCTCTGTTTTCTCTGAAACAAGTTCTTTTTCAATTACAATTACAGTACAATGATGTTTGAGTGGTTTAGCCACAGGGTTGCAGAGTGAACATAATCCTGGCAGCCTTGCATAATTCCAATAAAATGTCATTGGAGAGTGGGATTCTGCTGTGCTGGGACAGACCTATAGCAGGTCTCAAATCCAACTTTCCACATTTGGGAAAAGAACAGGGAAAGTGTTTCTGTAGTAACACGCGTTTATAACACGTCCATGCTTCTCTCAGTCTCGTTCCCACCGATCATTAGACAGCTGCTTCCCATTTTATAAGTTCACCTAAAACTTGCCCAAACGCCTCCGTTATGTTCACAACCACAGCTGTGATTTTACACCATTTACTCACATTTGACTCAGCATTCCAGTTTGGAAAATAGGCCACATATGAAAGGCTACATTTGCTAATTCCGTTTGTTTCCTACTACTTGGCATTGTTCAGTTGCTACACTGAAAAATGTTAGAAAGCCTTGGATAAACACATGCATACACACACACACACACACACACACACATCGGTCGTGTTGAAGGAACGGTGAGTAAACTGATTTGAGAGTGCAGGGCATGTCAGTTCACTCTCTCACAGCGGAGCAGATTACACACATCTCACAGCTGTGTCTGAAGACTCCACCCCCCCTCCAATCAGGCCCTTCGCTCCGAGCCAGTCATTACGGGGAGGGCAGGTCAGGGGGCGGGGCTGGAGGACGGGTCAACACTGCTGCCACCGCGCATCACGGTAGGGATGGCGTTCGGTGATGCGCAGTGCCTGGTGTTCGCCAGACATCGTGCTTGGAGTTCTGCCCCAACCAGACCAGAGAATCTTTTCCCTCAAGCTCAGCAAACTCCAAGGGGCTGTCATATGCTTTTTAATTAAGAGAGCCACACCATCTAGCCACTCTACCATAAATACCTGATTGATGGAGTGCTGCTGAGATGGTCATCCTTCCGGCAGGTTCTCCCATCTCTGCATAGGACTTCCGAAGCTCTGTTAGAGTGACAGCTGGGGTCTTGGTCACCTCCCTGACCAAGGGCCTTCTTGCCCCGTTTCTTAGTTTGGCTGGACGGCCAACTCTAGGTGGTTCCAGGGAACACTCAAAGCTTTCAAAATGGTTTCATACCCTTCTATGCCTCACTAAAGTACCTTGGCTTGGTTTTTGTCCTGACTGTGTGAATTGTGGGACCTTATATACACTAGTGTGTCTTTCTAAACTATGTACAATCAATTTGCCATAGGTGTACTCCAAACAAGACATCTCAAGGACAAAATAAAGCAAACAGGATGCACCTGACCACAGAGTGCCACAGCAAAGGGGATGAATACTTATGTAAATTAGAGATTTCAGTACATTTTTAATACATATTTAACTTTCAATTTCAAATTAAGTTTTTTTCCATTATGGGTTATTGAGTGTAGATTGATGGGTTATCAATTTTATCAGTCTACAACACATTAAAGTGTATAAAAAGTGAAGGGGGTCTGAATACTTTAAGCCACTGTCTATAGCGCTTTACAATTGATGGCTTTCTTTGACCCATTCGCACACACTCACACAGCAAGGGTGTGTTCCAGATGACCGCTCTTACCTCCTAACGTCGCCCCAACCGTGTTCAGAGAAGCTCCGCATGAAGACCTCAAACGTTTGCCAAACTGATTGGGATGAAATGGAAGGCAATATTTGTACTTGTGCCAGACTGAAATTTGTTCCTCTTTGTTCATAGCCTGGGGGTTATTTCACAAAGCTGAATTACAAAGCATAACATGGAGGACTGTTCTCAAAGGCCTGCTGTAAAGGTTGAGTGGCTCCTATTGAGAATGAGTGTTGTCAGGAAATGTTCCCACAGAAAAACACTTGCAACAGGGACAGGTAAGGAGCCGGTACATATCTGGAGGATGGAAGAAAGGAAAAATAAAAAAAACCTTGCTTTCACCGCAGCTGGTGGCCAGCATGATGTCTTTCGTTTTAAATTCTACACTGCAGGTTTTGCAAATAAATGGCTTTAATTCCTGCTGTGAGCAAATAGTTCGCACATCACAAAACAAATCACAGAAAACAAAGTTTGTTTCAAGGTTTTACATTTAATATAATTTATTTTATTTTATTTTTCCAATACTGATGCCACTATTACTGGAGACACAACACTGACAGTAGTGTTGTCATCCAGTGCTACAAGGATAAAACAATTCCACTCACATTTCACATTTCTTGCGGCATACATTTAAAATTGCTTACACGATTGCAATTGTTGAGTTGTATTTTTATATGCATGTACTATACATTTTGATCAGTCACTGTTGAAGGCCCTGGACAGCTGTATAGACTCACTTTTGTTTATATCCCTTGCCCTCTTGTTGGGGGGGGGGGGGGGGGGGGTAATTCAGGCACATGTCAGCAGGAGATGCTGCATTTCGAGCACAGTTGATATCTGTGATTAATACAGATAGCCACCACATCGATACAGAAGCCTGGTAATAGCCATTGATTCATCCCTAATGGATAAGGCATCTAAATGGGATTCTAGGCCGCAATGCTGTTAGATAAAATAGTTTAGTTTTTTTGCATCATTGTGTTTTTGCGAAATAAACATGAAGCTATCGAACAGTACATCGAAGGTCAATGAAAATCAAGATTTTATTCTTTGCCAATCTTTTATTTAGTCTGGAAGGGGGGATTTTGTTGCAGAGCTGCAAGAAAATTAACAAGCTGCATGGTTTCGTTTTGGAGTTTGAGAAACGGTTGTCCGCAACAGAGTTGGAGCTATGTCAGTCAAACTTATCTGTATAGCACTTTTCAAAGTGCTTTCCTTGCAAATGTAACGTGATTGAACAGCAGAAGGTAAAACAATGACAACAAAATTCAGATGAAAACTTTAAGATGTTAAAATGCAAAAATATGGATTAAATTAATGAATATATCTATAACTATATAAATAAAGTAGATGTTCAAAATTAAAAATCAGGGAATAAAACCCAAAATGGTAAAACCGTAAAAAATGCAATGATAATCATAAAACAAAGACACCCTAAATAAAAGGCAGACTAAAAAGGCAAGTTTTGAGTTTACGTTTAAAATTGTCAAGATTTCCTGTTGTCCTGGTTCATACTTGACATGTAGCCTGGTGTCTAGAGTGTGCTATGTTACACAGATTTTGGAAAATGCACCAAAGGCTGGTTTGAGGAACTGTCTTAACACTGGACAAAGAGCGGAGAGCAAATCAGAGAATGCTTTGAGTGAAAATGTTATCTTTGAAAATTAATAAATGATGTTAAAAAGATAATGAAAATAAATGGTGCAGGGTTGCTGACACAGCCCACCTCTCTCTGTTGTAATACAGAGCCGGCACTTTAACCGATTTATTGGGATTGATTGTGTGCTAGATATCGGGCAATTAGCATGTCTCCATTTCCTGGACAAGTCTGCTGAGTTGCTAACTACTTAAATCAAGGATGCTGACTCAAATGTACATACAAGTATATATATCTGTAACGTTGAAATTACATTTCCTTATAAAGTATTAGGTAATGCGCGTTTTATCCACCTTTATCCATTATGTAGATTTGGTAATGGTGTGATATCTTCCTGGAAAAAAGTTTATTAATTTATTGGCATACAGTTGTCTCGGATGTCATATTACAGTGAAAATATTTTCAAAATTGTGAATTTTATTTAGATATTTTTTGCTGTAAGATTATGACCGGAGGCATGTCCCCTAGAGGGGACAGAAGTGAACTGCAGGGTTTTGGGAGCACACAGTACACTGTATGAGTGACCAGCGTGGGTCAGCCCAAAAACATCAGATCTCATCATCAATAGATCCGATCAGAGACGCTTTAAAGCCAGATGTACTGTAAATGCGGCCAAAATTTAAAGGGCACGTACAGACAGAATCAAAGTCGATACACAAGTCCTCTCAGGAGCCAAACATCTCCTGCAGAATCGGTTTTCTTTACCTGCTTCCAAATTTTTTATAACGACATGAGCCATAAAAAGGGTTTCAGACCCATGGCAGCATCCAATAGTCACTTACTGCGTTTTCAACCTACAATATGAGTAGCAGGAATGCCATAAAGACAATTATCAATTCAGCACAACTGGGCAAAGGCTAACGTGCTTAGCACTACAATTGATTGGGGCTCAACAGTCTGATTATTGTTTTATGTCAAGTGTTGCCATCAGGCCAAGTCATATAATGCTTAAATATATGCATGGCTTGCCATTTCAAGGAATAATCCACTCTCCATCTTAAGAGCACTTGCATTCTCCTGCACAAATGACATGGGTGGGGGTTGGGGGGGGTATGCATTTTGCATGAGCGACTTGCAAATGTATTTCTATAGGTAATGAAAGAGCTCTTCAGTCCCAACGCCCATCAACTATTTCCATATTTATCAGCCGCCAATTCCTTAAGTCCTTTCCTTGTGCCTGGGTTTGCATTTGCTATGCAATGCGGGGAGCTTCCAACAATGTTGGCAAACAGTCATTAATGATTGCACAGAGGTTCTGCTTGAAACACAATATCTTAGAGAAAGAAAAGAAATGAATTATGCAGCCAGCAGACACAGAAGCATTCCATTATCAAGGCATTGTTTGCACGGTTTAAGTCATTCAGTTACTGTATATAATTTACTTTCGGACGCCTTGTGTAACTGGACCTGTCAATCACAGAGAGAGACGGGGGGGGTAGAGAGAGAGAGCGAGCAAGAGAGGTAGGGAGAGAGAAAGGGAGACAGAGGAAGGAAGATGGAACACACTTTCATAATATCATATCAACAACAACATTTCTACATCTTGCCATCGCATAGGCAATGTGCCCTAGTGTGCAAAACGGCCCCATCAGCCAACAACCAGTCATCGCTATGGGGTCCAACTGCTGAAATGGATGCTTCTCGGCTGTGAAAAAACAGCCAGACGTGCGCATCAAGTTGGACTCCAGCCTGGATCCAGTCAACATTTGTCCTTTGACTTACAGTACAAATTAACTTTGACTGATAAAATAATGAAAGAGCTGTTTGTTTCCTTTCAGAGATCAGCAAAATTAAATCACCGCTCCGTTTGCGAAGAAAAGAACACTTGCACCTAATGACAAGTCAGTGTTAAGGGAAATCATGATTGAACCCGAGCCAAAAACTCCAAGACAACACATCAAGTGATTTACAAAGGTAGCAGGGGAAAGAAAGCAACCTTCTCGTATTATTTAATAATAATAATCAACTTAGATACTTCATATGTCGGTCTAGGCGGCACTGGGGGTGGAGTGGATAGCACTTTTGCCTTATAGCAAGAAGGCGTTTGAATCCCAGCCAAGGGCCTTTTTGAGTTTGCATGTTCTCCCCGGGTCCTTGTGGGTTTTCTCCAGGTTCTCCGGTTTCCTCCTACAGTCCAAAGACATGCAGCGAAGTCTAAATCGCCTGTAGCTATGAGTGTGTTAGTGAATGCATAAACATGCATATTCACAAACACATATTGATTGTTGCCTTTATTTTTATTGGTTTATTGGTTTACCAGCCAACCCCTGTGGCAATAAAAGACACACAACCGCACATTTGCCTAAGATATGAGTGTAGTGATAAATGTGTAAAACCCCACACTAACCCAACAACGGAATTTAGCAAGGGCCGAAGGTATCAGCATGCTTCTCCTTCTGATATTAGTAGGGTTAAATATTAGTGGGCCCTATGCGGAGAGTCTAGATCAGCCAATAAATAAACCACGATACAAAGACAGTAGTACCACTCTGCCTTCTGCTCTTTACTGGTCCGGACTGACCAGGAATCTCCACAATGGAGCCAATACACCTTCGTTTATCTGACTCCATTTGAATAATAATTTAGATTAGTTATCTACCTTTGGTAGAGGTCTTATTTATAATTTTGACTTGATCGCTATTGGAATCCTGTACTGAGATTTACTCTTCTGAACAGTCCTCTGCTGGTACCGCCGCATGACACATCGCGCGTTATGTGCATGTCTCACAAGCTGGCAAGATATCTGCAGTCATTACAGAGGTTGCAGGAATAGCTACTTTTGGGTATATCTGTTTACAGCCTAGGGACCCAAGAAGACCAACAAGGTACGGCTGTTCTCGACATGAATGAACTACCAAGCGGAGGCGAGTGATTTACCATCAGAGATCTAGGGGTGCTATACGCCGTGATACATTAAGCGTAAATTTACATCCTCCCTAGACCAACTCGAGGGGGTAATCAAGCATTCCCTGTGTAACATTGAGTGTCAGCGAAACCACACAGGTCAAGTTTTAACAATTTATTTTACCAGGCAGGTTACAGACATATTTTCACTCTAGTTCCAAATCAAAATATACATAAAAAAAAACTAGACAATTACACCAGTCACACTGAACCAATCAGAATAACACCAAACATTACTATATTCTGACCTGGGATTATCATGAAACATCTTCATGCCATCTCCAGTATTCCTGTGCTCTAACCCTGTAAGGAATGTGAGAGAAGGGGGGCTCTGTAGTAGTAGTAGTAGTAGTTAAACTGCAGCCGTATCCATAAACACGATACATAGCCTATATGGAACAGTAAGATCCTTATCACATGGCTAATGATAGCTAGATAGCCCTCATCAGCCGGAAGAAATGGATTTCAATCTTATGCTACAGCCTTAAATTGTTAATTTGGAAAATATTGGAATCACAGGAAATTCTCAGGCCATCATGGCCAGTTAATGCTACTAAACATAACTGAATTTAGCTGGCTAACAACGGCAACTACTAACGTGACTGAACGCTGACCAGCCATGGTTAACATGGTTAGCCACCAAGGTGACCCCACCTCTCCAGTACTAACTAGGGATGTGACAAATCAGTTTTTGTAAACCATCCCATTTTAAAAACTGTTAACCGTGTAACCGATACTGCTTATGACCACTAGGGGTCATATCTTGTTTATGACAAAAAAAAAATATCCTGACAAAACTGTAATTACATTTCCAAACTTAATTTTGGGCCATCTTAAAATATTTTCATTTAAATATCAACATTGTAAGTCAGATAATAGCGTAATTGCCAAATTAAGGATTTGATGCCATGCTCACAGATTGTTCTTTTATGCCAACAATTCTACTTTAACCATTTGTAAAATCAACTACACCGTCCTGGAAAATACATTGTCAGATTCAATAAAATTGTGAACAGTGGTTACATGTAATTATAGCCTTTATGTTTCAACTTGCCTACTTGGTAATTTTGTATGCAACATTTGTCCAATGATGTATTTGGAAAGCTACGTTTCACTGAAATTATTTGAAAACTATAATACTGCAGCATTCAATTCCCTGTGGTGTTTGACTATTATCCCCCTGAGGGAAGTTATTACATAGCCATAATCTTTAAACATTTAACCGTTCACTCTACTATTAACCCAGCTGAAAACACACCACACTTCCTCCTCCTCCTTCAGAAACATCCCAAATACTTTTTTAATAATAAAGGCAGACAAGCAAGGACTGGGCAGACAATTGCCAGTGCATCAGTGCATTTCCGAAGTGAAAATTCTGCATAGTATGCCTTTAAGACCATGTATGGGAGTATATATAGATTTATAGAGCTTTCATAAGAAATGGATTATCAATGTCACAATTTCATGTATAAGCATTTACACACAGTTCAGGTTTGGCGCAGGAAGTTTTTAACATTGATGCATAATGAGCTGCATTGCCTCCAGCCTTCAATATCAGGTGTAATTATATATGAAGGTCTATGGCTAATTATAATGCAGGGTTAGACAATCTTCTCCTCTCTAATTTAACTGACCCTTCTCTGTGCAAAATCCCAGGGGCAACCGTTTTTGTCAGCGTCTCATTCGCCTGTCTTAATCTCCTGTAAATTTGGATAAAACTTCTCCATGGCTGATGTTAAAATGTTTAGGGACAGTTTGAGGGTGTTTGAAATGTCAGGGAGATTCCATTCGCAAGGCGGTAAGCATTTCACACAACAGATATTTAACTGAATGTTAAAATCTCCATAAATCTCGCTGGTGTCCTCTCAGAAGCCAAAAACTCGGGTTTTAACAGAGTAAAATCCTCTGCGAGCCCATAGACATCAATTGCTGTTGTCGGTAATCCATCTATATAAGATCATCGGTCTGGTTGTAGCGAGTGGTCCTGGGCCTACTCTCTAAATAACACCAGTTAGGAACGGCAAAGAATAAAAGCAATCTCGCTGCGGAGCCCTGAAATTTGCCGAAATCCGCATGCCAGTTAACTGGTATATAAATAAACAGAAAACACGGCAAAGAACGGCAGGGTCTCTCGACAGAAAATGTGAGCTCACCCCGCCGTGGAATTCAGTGCGACGCTCACACCTGTACCGTGCGGGACTTCACATGCAGTGTGACTGTCAAACTAACCACGGTAAACAATCTGGGATGAATAAATGTATAAATTCACAGAACAAAATGTTGGTAGATAAATAATGTAAGGTATGTTCCACACACAGGGTGTTGCGTGATGGTTTTTGCAGGGAATGGCTCATGCAGTATTAGTAGTTGCTTTTACATGACATTACTTGACAGTTATTTAACTGATGCTTTTATCCAAGGCAACTGTACACACATCCTTATTCTTAGTCCGAAGGACACGTTTGATGGGTTAAATTATTCACCACCACCCCCCCTCCTCCTTCCCCCCCCAACCAAACACAGAAGCTCACACAAGTGAGTGCACTTCAGGGACTGAAAATTTATGACTTTACTAATTACATTTTGCAAACCTGGCATAGCCTCCCACAACCGCTATCTTCCTTCTGGATTTTTATTAGCTGGAATTGAATTCATTATTGTCTGGCGCTGGTGTTTGGGGCTTAAAAAAAACATTACCCCCTAATTAAAAAGGAGAGGAGAAAAGCAGACGATACTTGAGTTCACAACATCTGCTTACCTGTCAAAAAGAGAGCTTATTTCTAATTATTCAACCCCCCTGACTACAAACACAGCATCAACAACATAGCAAAATACAACATCGGAGGGATCTTACCCAACTGAAAAGACCTACACTCCATATTACAGTAATCGCAATCCACGAATAATACCCTCTCTGCAATATTAGCCTGCATAACTGTTACGTTCCAAAAATGGATTAAGGATTGTACTAGTACTTCTGTTCAAGGAATGCAACCCTCTTTAAAGTTCTGCGGTTGTTGTGCAAAATTCAGATTTGAACAAAAGCTAGTTTGTACAGTTTCCTTAAAAAATATATACAAAACAAGTTTAGCTTTGGTTACAGTTTCTTGACTGCTAATCTGATTTTACATAAGTTATACCGACCAAAAATAAACTGCACCACTAAATGTAATAAATACATCGGTTGGTAATGAACATGAAACAATTGGAACTTTGTGGTGCATGTTGCTAGGCTACAGACAGGAACAGTAAGTGATAATTCCCAGTGTGAAAGGCCAATTATTGCAATTATCTCCAGCCACTCAGCTAATGTTTGGCGAGTGTTCTGCTGTCAAATGTCTCGTCACCTGATCCCTGCAATTTAGAGACCATGTTCAAAATGTTGACACCAATATGCGGTCCACAAGTTCTGTTTACATTGCATTTTGTAAAGAATATTCCTTTACTGTGTTAATTCAGAAACCCCCTAAATTAGTTATGGCCAACAAAAAAAGTATTTAAAACTCATAAAAGCATAACAAAGCTGTGAAAATGTTCAGTTCTTTGGCATGTTGAAACCACAGTGCAGACAGAATGAAATTACTAAATTGCCATAGGCCTCTTTCACAGAATAAACTCACTACATAATGTGAAAAGCTCTATGCGCTGCAGGATTCAATCCTTCCATTTCTCTAAAAAATAGTTAGACCTACATCCATTTTGTCTTCATTTTTATTCTGCCGCAGGAGGCGTATAATGGGAGGAGAGCCTTGAAATTTGACATACTTGAATCTGCGCGTTTCATACAGCCATACATTGCCAAGTTAGTAATTGATCGCACTAGAAGTGGGAATAATTATCCGTTCATCAAGTTAGCTGGTGTAATTGTTTGTTTATGCTGTGGGGGAACTGGTGTGCAACTATAACACAATCTATTTTCCATCAATAGAATAAGCTATATTTACAGTATCACAATTATTCAATGAAAACCGGTCAAGCAATTGTAGTTTTTTTCTGATAATTTTATTAAGTAATCTTACTTTCTGTGGTCAAATTAATATAAACACCACGTGTCGCTCATCTAGCTAAAATGGGTCGTTAGAGATCGTGTGATAACTAGGAGACTCTTGTAGTAGCTTAGCTGTAGCAGTCTGTAACTAATAAATTACAGCTTTGAACGAGGGTAAAAACGTCTTTGCCCATCTGTCACATGTAACCTACCTAAAATGGCTGATATTCTAGGAGTTTGGCCTATTTTCACATGCATCCTGACACATTTGGCCTCACAATACACCCTCTGCAAGGCAAGATTTGCATCACGCATGATGTCACCCCTGGTCAAATTTTAACTAAACTAGACACTGTGCTCTGGTATTTTCTCAGTAACACTAATTGACCTAACATAGCCCACAACAGGCAAAAAGGGGTTAATGCATTACCATTGGTCCAATTTTGACAAAACTTTGTGGTTTACATAAAGTACCTTGATACAGCACTCCCACATATACAAAATAACTTTTATTGAGAGCAGGTATTTGTGTTGTAGTTCTGGCATTGAGTGGAAATGACAGTGTGAACCTCATTTTCAATTTCATCCTCAGTATCTCAGTTGGTGAAAGATGCATATGTGAACATGTACACATGTAAATGAGTATGTGTACTGATGTGTTTGTGTGTATGGTTCGGTGTTTGTGGGTAATGCAGGTTGATTGGCTAAAGCCAATAAATCCTTCAGATTCATAAACGGGTCATACTGACCCAAAATGCCCTTTGTGTAACATTATCTGTGCAGGTAAATCGGAGGATCATTGAGAATCTGAAAATTATTTCCACTTTGATCTTCAATTACTTTTCCTAATTAACTCAAGTGGTTTTTTGTATTTTGGCGGCATGGATGGTGCAGTGGGTAGCACTGCCGCCTCACAGCAAGGAGGTTCTGGGTTCGAATCCCCATCAGCCGGGGCCTCTCTGTGCGGAGTTTGCATGTTCTCCCCGTGTCTGCGTGGGTTTCCTCCGGGTACTCCAGTTTCCTCCCACAGTCCAACGACATGCAGGTTAGGCTGATTGGAGAGTCTAAATTGCCAAAGGTATGAGTGTGTGAGTGAATGGTGTGTGTGCCCTGCGATGGACTGGCGACCTGTCCAGGGTGTATTCCTGCCTTTCGCCCAATGTAGGCTAGGATAGGCTCCAGCCTCCCTGCGACCCTGTTCAGGATAAGGGGGTTCAGATAATGGATGGATGGACGGTTTTTGTATTTGTAGTTGTTTTCAGGTCATATTGACACAAAAAGAAACTAAAAGCATTTCCCTTCTTTCTGAATTACTGCTCATTGGGGTTTACAATTAAATTAAGCTGCTTTATTTCAGGGGTTTAGTAAAGGCAGGTCATTTTTGGAGAGTATACAGAATGTTAAGACTACGCAAGGGTCAAAACTTAAGACTAGAAATGGGAACAGGTACAAATGTTGCATTTAAAGTTATCTTGCGCTTAGATTACATCCTTAAACTAGGCATACATAGTACTGGCCCTTAGCGATCATCAGTATGATCAATCTGGTGGCTTACAGCCCTTTATTAAAACTCTAACTTCCAAACTTAATTTCTTACTGAAGTCTTACTCTATGTGCATCCACATAATCTGTAAAGTAGATCTTGATTATATGCCCATTTCTATTTATCTTAAAGAAGTATTGCAATATACAGTATATATCATGCACTGAAACAAGTCTTCTGTCAGCTTTTAAATTAAATTGTTATTAGCTATTAAATTGTTCCCCTCCAATTTATTCATTTGAGTGTGTGTGTGTTCCGCCAAGTGAGAAAAAAGTGTTTAATTTATTTTCTGAATAACAGTGCTGTTTTTTGAACAGTCAAATTTTACTTCCCGACCACTGCCATACTGGACTGTCTTGCAGTGACAGACTTGTTGAAAAACTGCTCACTAAACACCTTCTTTCTCTCCAGTCTCTAACACCCTCCAGACATGTCTTCCACCATCCCTAACAAGCCATCTGTATCTCACTTCTGCAACTCTTATTGCTAAACCGGCACCAACAAACAATGTTTCTCTCACCGTTGTGGTTTTCACTGCTGTCATTCATGCGTCTGTCATCAGTTGACATCCAACCACACTTTACCCATAACAGTAGTCAGAACCAGAGGGCCAGGAGCATGCGGTTCTGGTCCTAACACTCCGGCAACGTCAAACTGGGTTCCAGTTATCCATCAGACAGTGCCATCTGTTGAACAGCAGGTGAAACCATTCACCGAGTAGCTAACAAGCATTACTGACCACACGCAGTCAGTGAAAACAAGGCTAGAGGCGACCAAAGATATGCATTTTTATAGCCCGCTGTCTGGAGTCACCTTAAAATATAAGAGGAAGAACAGGCATCAGCCGATCAGGGGCACTAATGTGTCTAGAGTCCAGTTAGATGTAAGGACAGTTTGTTTACACCATCTAGTGGTGAAATATCATTACTGTCATTGTGTTTGGGGAGCTGCCCTCTATTAATAAGTAAGTCAGTTAATCACGTAGGACTACCTCCTGGTGGATCAAGGCAAAGAAATGCATTTTGTAAATTTAACAGGAAAAATTTCAGCAGGGGCCTGTTTCCTAAAGCAGGATTACTGAGGGGATAACTGCACAACCCAGGCCCCATCGAAATCTAACATCTAAAATAAAGTTGTTCCGAGTTTCTTAATTCAGTTATACAACTAACCCAGTAATCCTGCTTTGGATCAGGGCCCAGGAACAGAGAGCAAATTCAGGCTTGATCAAAATTTATAATCAGAAGTTAAACTTTTTTTGCAAACTCACTTTGGCAAGTTAGTTTACCGTTTATAAAGAATGGGAAAAAATATAATGTAAATTGTAAGTCATAATTAAGGACAGATATTTAGTCGCAGGCTCAGTCGCACAGACACTGCAGTCATGAAAAAAAGATTGTTAAATAAATGTAAAATTTCTCAGAACATATTTCACCTACCTAGAATGTGCCAAATATTCGGACTTGTGCCTTTTTTACATTTCATTAAAAGTACCTTCAAAAAGGTATTAAATATCTATTGTTTTAACTGACTAGAAAAAAAGACACTCACATTTGGAACAGTGCAACATCACTTCCTTCACGTTTAATTTGTGAAAATCAGCCAGCTGTGAAGCGACAATAGTTATTTCAGTGGAACTACCGCAGGAAGAAAGAAACTATCATTATTCACAGGCCGAGCTGGCAGAAGAGCGAAGTTATTTAACTGAAGAGCAAAACAAATACAGCAGATCCTCTAGAGGCTGTGAACATGCAGGCAGTGTGTGGAAGAGGATGAAAGGGGGGCGGGATGAAAGGGTGCTGCCATTTAAACTGTGGCTGAAGACGGGAGCCAATCAGTGAAGGACAGGGGGCGAAGTGTCAGAAGTTCGGCCCCATTCTCCCAGCTTCAGTTCAGCAGCCTTCAGAAGCAGAGACGCAGGCAGAGTAAGCTCAGGCCCTCACTCTCCAAGCCTCAGAGTTTCGTGGCTTTGGTCAGCCCACCGCCAAAGCCGCCATTTGATCTGTCGCGGCCGGCCCTTATCTTTGACTGGCACAGCTACTCATTTGCATTACTTACAGCAGGACGGCCCAACCCTGCTCCTGGAGACCTGTGGGTTTTCATATCAACCGTAATTTGGCGCTCCCGATTCTATTAATCATCAGCTCAACGAGATCTCTAGCTGTTGAGTTAAGTGTGGTTTGTTATGGTCGGAGTGAAAACCTACAGGATGGTAGATCTCCAGGAACAGGGTTGGACAGCCCTGGTTTACTGACTGGGGAAATATTTACATACTTGTGTTCTTTGTGTTAAAAATGTCACGGTTTGTCTTCATAAAAATGTAATTTGGCAAGTTTGAGTTGTAATTGAGCTTACCAAACTAAAGATTGTTTCCAAGTCAAAGTAAAGGACAAATGTTGACTGAAACCAGGCCAGCATCTGCCCAGTGAAACATAAGTGAAAAATAATTTAAATAGAACCTATATAAAGGACACTCTACACAGCTGGGCTTTCAGAGGTGACCGCAGGGGTCACTCCTAACCTTTCGTTTCAGGCTTACAGGGAAATAAAATGTCCCCAGAAAGAGCAATGTCCCCAGCAAGGGAAATGTCCACAGAACTCTGGGGAACAGTCTGGAGTGTGAAATTAACAGAGCGTTTGACAGCGACTCGTCAAGAGAGGCGGGCCGGGGCGGGGCCGGCAGGGGGGTCGCATATCCAGGTGGGAGGAGAGAGGGGCAGGCCTAACTCCCAGGAGTCATGTCAAATCACAGGAAGGGGCGGGATCAGGAGGATGACTGACAGCTGAGGGGCATTGGTTAGGGGTAAGGAAGGGTGGGGGAATAATGAGCAGCCTCTCTCTTCACCAGTTTCTACTGAATGCCCTCGGATTCTTCTGGAACAAATGTAGATGGAAAAAAAGTTCCAACATGCAATTTGAATAATGAAACGCTAAATTTATATTACATTAAATTCAGTTTTAAGGCATTATTAATCACAGTGAATTATAAAAGGCGAGTGCTGTTTACAATGGATTGACCGGCTTGGTTCTCAAATGATACGACAACATTAGCATTTTTTTTTTTTTACGAGATCTTCATAGTCACCTACGTAGTTGTGAAAACGGAACAATTACTCGACATAAGCTTTGGAGCAGTTGGGATTGTCCCATTAGCGTGTGTCACAGCTGGCTCTGTTAAATGAGCTGTGATTTCCTCTTTCTCTGGCAGTGATGAGTATGCAACTGAGAGGTTTATATCCAGGCCGGCACTGTTAGTTCTGCGGTTGAGCTGCATCGTTGCAATGAGGAAAGGGGTTTGAAATCTTTCGACAGTTCTTCCCCACACGGATACTGCTTTTTTTGTTTCGTTTTTTTAACATGGATTTTAAAATTCTCTTTCTCTGGTCATTTCATCTTACATCAGCCGTAGTACATTTCTGATTGGCTCAGTTTTTACAATGAAGGATATTTTTGATACTTCCAAAAGTTTGACAACCTGCCAGCTTTAGAGTGGCTGGTAAAGATCAATGGATTTGTATTTTAAGGCAAGAAAACAGACTTCCTTTAACTCCAGAGCAGCTGGTATTGTATTACACAAGTCCATACAAATTAAAGTATTCATTCTGTGCTCTTTATTCTTAATTATAGCCATAAAAGCCTGTCATAGTAATTTTGTCAGCACTTTTCTTTTTCACTTCAAAAGTGGCACAAGCTCATTACTCCCAAGGTTGAAGCCATCATTATGTTCAAAAATCAGAAGAGGAAAATGTTTGCTGCTTTGCCTAATGTTTGCTCATTCCAGGCAGAACATACAGATGAGGAGTTACAATGGGAGCAGGGCTGAGTGTGTTGACATTCTGACAGCTAGCCAGACCCGGATCATGTAACATTACTTTGTGACGGTGACGGTGTGTTTTGTCAGTTATTTTTCCCATGAGTTCGAATTGGAGGAACCCTTTTCGGTTCTGTCAATTTCTTGTTGCTTTGAGGCCCTTCTCTCACACAAAGTACTGTTGCTACAGAAACGCCTGCCACTTCTTTCTTCAAATGGTCTCAAGCTGAATGCGTCTACAGTAAATGGTTACAACTGGTGAGATTAGACGCCATTTTAACACTAGAATGGCCAGAGCTGACACCATCGGGCATGATCCTAAATAGTTGGGTTTAACATAACAGTTTCTTTTAAATTTAAGAAATAAAGGCATTTTCTTTACAGAAATCCAACGCTAGCCAATAGGATAAGCAGGTGCTGGTACCCAGGTGGTGTGAATGTCCTATTCTCCTCCAAGCACACTATTCAGAAGCTGAATGACTGACTCTAATGCAAATTGCTAAAAATCAAGATCTATCAATTTATTTTACACATACAATCACACAATACTAAATAATTGCAATCATTTGATGAAGATAAATGTTGTAGGTAGGTTTTGTTTGCGTTTGTAACGGATGTAATTTCACTTGTAGAACAAAACAGGAAAGAAAAGCTTACCTTACCCGCAGACTATATTTTTGGCAGAAAATGAATTCCCAAAGTTAGTCCTCCAAATGCAAATGAGCCCCCACACAGTCCTAAGAACAATGGGAAGGATTTTCCAGCTTTTAGCAGCCATTAATCCACCAGTCCACCAGCTGCAATTGCATCCTGGGATAGCTCGTCAGTCAGAGCTAAGTAGGTTAGAATGGGAGCAATGCCAATTTGAATCCACCATTGACACTATCTTTGATATAAAACAATAACACAGCAACTGTTAATGTACGGAAGTCACAGAATGATGAAGAAACATATAAAGAATGGCAAGAATGAGAAGCATAAAAAAGTAATCACAATTTGCCAATAATTTTCTTACTGATAATACCCATTTAGAGCTCCAATTCATTTTCTAAAAGTGGATTTTGTGCTGAGAATATACGCAAAAGTGGTGAAAAAACCCCTGATGTCTCAGAACCATGGTTTGCAAAAGTATAATCTTCTAATCAAATTTACGACAAAAGTATTCCATCAATCTCGGTAAGGACTTAAATTTGTAGCTCTGAATCTGTAGTTTAGTATCATATGATAATGAATGTATTCTGTATTGTGACAGCATGTATTCTGTCACAAATGGTTTTACGACATTCCGATTCACAATCTGTGGGAAATTTGGCTGCTGCAGGTACAGAGATTAGAGTGCTATAATGCTGGGCAATCCTGCTGATGGAGGTTCTCAGTAGTAAAAAAAAAACCCTGGCTTTTCTAGGGGTAAAGCTGACAAGTCGTGGTAAACTGTATGTGTAATATTCTGTGTCAAACGGAATGTGAATTGGAATCAAGGTTGCAAGTCAAATGTGCTTGACTAAATGGCACACGCATCCATCCTCATATCCTTGTGTTGACATTGCCATTTCAGAGATTAAAACAAACGCTTATGATTGTGTAATTATTTTCTCCATAATGTGTTCATGAACAAGTTGCAAAGGAACTCTTTGCCGAGATGCAAAGAAAACATTAGATTTTCCTCCAAAACTTTGTCAACAATTGTTCTGTTGACAAGATTTTAATATTTCGAGGCAATGCCCGGGAGAACTTTTACGACCATTGCTGTTCTGCCATTGTAAGAAAGTAATTATTTAAAGCTGGTGTGGATTACACACCAAACTTTATGGAAACTTTATTAGGTATAATTAAAATGGCTTCTGCAGAGAGTTGAAAGTCAAGGAAGCCATTGTGAGGCTGAGAAATGAGAAAATAAGACACATGGACCGAACCTTAAGCTTATCAAAATCAACTGTTTGTAACATCATTAGAGAGCGAGGGAGAGCACTACAGAGCACAGTCATTGCAGAGGGCCTGGCAGCCAAGCAACAACTCTGCAGTTGATGACCAAATAATTCTCACCGTAATGAACACCAAACACCAAACGGCAGTCCGAAAGAGCAGAAACACTCTTTGGGGAGGCAGAAGTGGATGTGCCAGTGGCTACTGTCTGCAGAAGACATCATACTCAGAACTACAGAGGTTACACTGCAAGATGCAAACCACTAGTTCATTGCCAAAGCAGGACAGCAAGGCTACAGTTTGCTTAGAATACCTAAATGAGCCTGCAGAGTTCTGGAAAAAGGTCTGTGTACAGAGGAGTCTCGGATTCAGTTGTATCAGAGTGATGTATCAGAATGTCCCTACCATGGTGCCCTTTTATGGGGAGTGAAACGTACAAGAAGTTCTGTAATATCTACATGCTGAACCCAAAGTGTAATTTAGTATTATTATTATTAGAATAATAAATTAAATAAAATGCCAAGAATGTGAACTTTGATTCCAAATCAAACTTTGGAGTACAGAGCGAAATCAAGAAAAAGAATGCATCTGCCCTGAACATTATGGAACTCAGGGTACATATCAGGATGGAGGATGGGTGAGTTTGTCATTTGTAATTCATTATTTATCCAGAATGAGCAAAGGTGATGTGGAGGTGGTGGAGGTGGTAGACACTGCAGACTAAGATCTTTAATTGAATACCGAAATCACTGATGAAAGAAGTGCAAATGGCCCCAATCTTTCCTTCTGAAAAAGCCTGTAAATACAGTCGACATATTCTGAAGAGTTTCTTTGAAGTATTTTTTTTTAGATTTGCAGTCTGAAGATAAATTCAATTAGTTGGAATGTGACTCATTTTCCTTGTAAAATGCAGACACACATTAACTTACTGAAGATCTGTCAGTTTGAGAGGATCAGCGAACTGGCTTTATCCAGAAAAGCTCTTTCTACTGATGGAGATCTGATTTTCTTGGAATTTTGTTTAAGAATTAATGTTTTAATGTTTGTAGTTAAAATGTCTGGCGGACTGAATGAGTATTACCGCCTATCAGATGATTCGATTTTCGAATACGACTGTTTAGTATCTAAAATAGTCTTGTAGCAGAGAGATGGCAAAAGCAAAGTGTAGAGGCTAACATGAACTGCTCAAGAACCAAAGCATATCCCTGGTGGAGGGAGTTTGGGCTCATTTGCCTTTACTGATGTATGATAGCAGCAGTAGAGTGAATTCTGAAGCATACAAAAGCAGCGTATCTGCTCAAGTTCAATCAAATGCCTCCAAACTCGTCCCACACCTAGGCAATGATTCCAAAAGTACACCAGTGCTCACTAGTCTTCTTAACGATGTCCCAAGCAGTTTCTTCAGCCTATTATTTAGCCTGTTTAGCCTTTTGTTTTTTTCTGCCACAGCCTTAATAGCTTCGTTTATTCTCAGCCTCATAATGGCTTCCCTGACTCAATGGCACAAGTCTGGTCCTAAAGTTGTAACCGACGCCAATAACCGATGCCAAAGTTGTCAGAAGCCAACTGTCCAATTTACTTTCGGCCTCCTAAAAAGAGGGGGCTATGAATAAAAAGGGATCCAATTCCAACACAGATTGCCCAATATGGATATGAATTCCATCAAAATACATGACAGTATGCACTTCATATTCATTGTTGACAGACAAATGTCATTTTCGCATCAGATACAACTAACTAAACAGTACACTGCATTGGGTAGAAACTACAAAATGAAAAAATAAGCTTGATTCAGATTTCTGACAGAAGGCTGTTTAAAGCTTAGGTTTTAGCCATATAAATCAGTGAGGCAAATTATTAAATAAACTTAAGAAATATATAAATACATCATTTATTTTTGAGTTATTCTACTCAATGGCAAGGCAGGGCCTTTGCATGAAAGCATTTTTAAGAATGAAAGACGTAGGTAGCTTTGACATTGTGTACAAGTCCAGCACTTGAGGTAAAATCAACCCAAGAGGAATTGGGGTCAGAAAAAAAAGAAAATAATGAAAAATCCCTTTTATTTGTCTGAAAAATACACAGGAATATTGTGAATGTAAGTACTCAGACGTGATCTATAGATTTAGATTAATCTGAAGATGCTTTCGGCAGTGAGGTATCGGGGTACACCTCAAAATCAGATGGAAATATTCAATTCCGAGTCCTTTCAAAACCCTGTTATGCTGGAGGAAACTCATTTCAAATGCGATCAATTTGAATTGTAAAAGAAGCATTTTGACCGCAGGCCGTTAAATATATTAGTGCAGAATGTAATTTTGTTTTCTCCTCCTCTGTCAGGTCCCAGAAATAATTTGGTATTTGCAAACCTTTACTTCTCTCCATGACCAGTACCCACACTCGTTCCCATTGCATCTTGGGTAAAATGATCCAGACAAGTGATACAACACCAAACTTTATTTATGTTTTAGGTATACAGCACTGCCAATGTAGCGGGGTTAGCTTGGCTGGTTCGCTAGAAAATCGTTACAATGCTCCCTGATGACATGAGCCTGAAATTCAAAAGTGTGTCACTGCCCTTGGCTAGAGGCTTTTTCACCTTTAGCTAACTGGTAACGTGTTGGTCTACCAAAGCCCACCTCGGACTCAGGCAAAAAATTTCCATGATGAAGGCAATCTGCTGAAGCTTTTGCATCTTTTAATGGCAACTTCATCTTAACTGTAAAAATCTGAGCGCAAATCTTTCATGAATGTAGTGCACATGCATTTCATGTACTCTGCCCTTTATATAGTTTGTATATACTGTAGCTGATGCATAACATATGCAGTCTAGCATGAGTGAATCAGTATTTAACTTAATTAAATAGTAAAATATACTCTCCTGACATACTGTATTCAGGACAAAGATGGGGGTGGGTGTATATAACTGCAGCCAGATGAGCAACTTTGTGACAGACGGTTAAGAGTTTTGGCCAACAAATGCAAGACCGAACATAAACACCTCAAGACTTCCAGTTGGGAAATCATTTTGAGCCATTTCGAGACAAGCATTAGTAATCATATAGTTTTTGGTGAACAAAGGTTTTCACTTGGGAGAAAATGGTGAGGGGAGGGGAGGGGGGCCATTAATCATAATGTCCCAGAATCCTTATCCCCTCAGAACCTGAGGAGCATAAGGGCAGGTCTGGGCTGCAGAAGGACTTCACCAGTGCTGTTGCTTTTGGGACAGAATTCTTAGTGACATCACCCAGAGGGGGGGACCTTATATATTCTTCTGGCAACAGAGAGAATGTAAATCTCAATTTATTTGCTAAATACCATAACACTTTCAACCATGAAATTACTTAACGTGGAGTAACAAGAAGTAGCAATACATGTTTCCAGATCAATGAATACGATTCATTTGCATGGAAAAGGCCAATGAAATGAGTGTAAAACTTGTAATATTTCAGGAATTATGCAATTTTTTTGGTTGGACCTTTCTTTGATCACAACCCAGCACATGAAGCAGCACCATCCTGGGTGTCACACGGCCTGAACTTCATCCCAGAACACGGGAGACAGATCCTCTGGAGGAGCGGGGCAGAGAGGCAAGGTCGCTTGTTAAACTCCAGAGATAGCCGAAAGGACAGATTGGGAAATTGTTCTTTCACCAAGTGCCATGGGACCCTTAATGACCACAGTGAGTCAGGACCTGGGTTTAAGACCCCGTCTGAAAGACAAGGGCTCCTCGAGTGCAGTGCTCCAGTCTGTGTGCTGGAGAATTGGGAACCTGCACAATCTGCACAGTCCAGAGGGACAACTCGCTGTCAGCACTGACCTGTGCTTTCCAGCAGCACTTTAGCCATGTTAGCCCGGCTACTGGAGACTTCTGCCAAGCTTAGCCCAGAAAAGCTATTTGAGGTCAATGGTCACTTTAACCATGTTAGAAAAGCTGGAGGCTTTCACCAAGGCTACAGTGTTCATAACGCTATAGGAGACTATCAGAGATAGCAGAAGTCTCCAATAACATGCCTAAGTATAGCCAAAAGCTATTTGAGGTCAATGGTCACTTTAGCCATGTTAGAAAACCTGCAGGCTTTCACAAAGGCTAGTTAGTACCACTATGAGACTTCTGCTAAATTTGGGCATGTTAGTTAGGTTATTGGAGACTTTCTGCTAAGTATAGCCATGTTAGCAATGATATTGGCAACTAATTTTAAGGTCATGGGAGACTATGCTAATAAGGCTAACAGAGGCCAACGCTCAGTTTAGTAATGTTAGTAAGATTATTGGAGGCTAGCTAAATTAAATGAGATCAAACTAAATAAAACTGAGCTACTGTCACATACTCAATACTCAATTCATGAATCCCATCACCCAAACTGATTTTAAGGGAGAGTAAAACATCCCACTGTGGTTGGCCAAGGAAGCAGAAAAGCATTGTTGGAAAAAATGGGGTAGAACAACAATTGTGAGCCACTACTGAGGCAAGGCAGACTGAACACTGAACACATACATTAGTGAGCTGTCCTAGGCCAGGCCTGCAGTATACAATTAATAAACCAGTCCTGCATGACATTTCCTTAGACAAGGTAAGTGGTTCATTAGTCAGTTTGGCTATTATTGATAGATGAATTGTGAAAAAAAAAAAAAAAAAACATTGCAATGCAATATAAACCAAAGCAAGCTACGGTTACGGGAGAACCAGGCAGACTCAGATGTAGCACACCGCAGGCTTTAATCAGGGATACCAGAGAATACAGGTCAAAGAACGGCAAACTGGGCAATACAGGGTAAGCAGTTACGTGGTTGAGTTCAGACAAAGGGTCAGAGTCCATGAAGAGTAGGCAGGGCAAAGTCCAAAGACAGGCAGAGGTGAAAACCAGGAGGTTCTCCCTGAGAACATACTGTACCACTAGGGTCCTCTCTTTTCTGAAGCCCAAGCCATGACGCCTAAGATCCTAGATCTCCCTGGTCCTACTGATATGCATATTAATATACACTTCTCACAGAGTATTTTTTTCTCTCACCAGAATTTATTTTCTCTTTTTCTTTCCATGGGGGAGTTATTTGCTTATCATTTTATCTTTCATGGGACCCTTAATGACCGCAGTGAGTCAGGACCGCAGTTTAATACCCCATCTGAAAGACAAGGGCTCCTCGAGTGCAGTGCTCCTGTCTGTGTGCTGGAGAATTGGGCATTTCTGTCCAGAGGGACAACTTGCTGTCAGCATTGACCTGGGCTTCCCAGCAGTCTCAGACATGCGCTCATATGTGTCTGGGACCATTTTGCCATGTTGAAAGGCTAGTGGAGACTTAATGAATTATAAGTTCATCCTGTGGTTTGCTAACATAAATACCATGCAACAAATGTTAGTTGTTAACAAATGCATTAGCTAATAAAAAGGTTAATTTCAGGCTTAATTTGTCCATTATTAATTCATGTTAGAAACAATATTAGTTAATGCCAATTCATGAAACTTATTGTAAAGTACGACCGCAACGGGAGACTTCCGCTAAGTTTAGCCATGTTAGAAAGGCTACTGGAGACATCCACTAAGTGTAGTCATGTTTGAAAATCTACTGGAGACATCCGTTATTTAGCAATGTTAGCAAGGCCTCTGATGGCTGTCTGCTTTTGTTGTTCATACGGTTTTTCTTTCCTTTAAAGCTTCTTTGTGACAGTATCTCTTAAACACTGAAAAAATAAAATTGAACAGTAGTGTTGTTATTTTTTATCAGTAGCAGTATCAGCTGCAGCATCCCCAGCTGAGCTGATCTATTGCAGTGTGCATTTCAACAGGTATAATTCCCTGTGCAATAAGAGCAGCTGTTATCATAAACGCTAGGTCAGGGTTTCGAAATCTGTGCACTATTTTTTGGCGTTATGTGGGTTTGTAGAAGACTCCCTAATAAACACGTTGGCACCAGTTTCCCCTCTAATTACATTCAGTGCAGCCCTTCCACTGTAGATGCAAATGCTCCGTTTAATTTCTCTCATTCATTGACAGAGCAGCCCTTGTAGTTACGAGGTATCATTATTCATTATTCCTTAACTCCAGCAGGAAGCGGAGAAACCCAGCAAATTAATCAAGGCACATTACCCAATGACATAAAGCCAGAATATCAACACAAATTTGTCCAAGGCGTTCCTTTTTTGGTGATAATATATGCATAAAAAAAGAAAAAAGAAATCCAATATACAGTCATACCTGCAAAAGATGATTTATTGTTATGATACGAGTGTAAATAAATATTAATTGATCAGTTATGACTTGATGTGATCTCAGTTAAAGGCTTTCTTGGACAGGAAGTTGGTGTCCTGGAGCTCATGCCTTGGTAATAAGCCGCAGTTCTAATCATGCAAAAATATTTTTCAAAGCCTGATAGAAAACGCTGCATAACATTTTATCACCTGAAGCAACTTTGTGAATATTACAACTTCTAGTACCATCAGCGCATTCCAATGAATTTGTCAACTAAGTTGATCAAAAAATAAAGCTGATTTCCTCAACATACTATCATGCAGTCAGTCTGACAGAGCCACAGTCCACACCATGAAGATCTACAATCGTAATAATCAACTAAATAATCTCATCTTGCATGGATGTTTGTACAGAAACCAGTCACTAAACGAGCCATGACAAAATAAATAAATGAAAAGAGCATTTAAATTAGTATTTGATTATTCATTTTTCAAATGAATTTGTTTTGCGAAAGTTGCAATGTTATTTTGCGGATAACCCGAGGAAAGGGGCAGAGGAGAATTGAGGTTAAAATAAAAATAATATACACACTGAGTGGAGACTAATGGTGGTGGAACTAATAATAATGTGGAACTAATGATAAACTAGGAAAAAAATAAAATAAAACACAGTAATGGCTAAATGGGGTGGATATCCATGTTCTTTTGTTCTTGTTGTTTTGATATTTCATCAATTTATTCTGCTCCTAGCCCATGGCCCGGGGAGACTCCACTAGTAAAGGTTCTTTCCAGAAAATTAGGTTGGATGCTTGTGCTTAAAGTTCTGGGTCTTCAGTGATAATATGCCAACTAACTGCAGAAGATACCACACAGTTGTACTGTCAGGTTTAAGGGGGGGGGGGGGGGGGGGGGGGCTTGGGGGTTGATTTGTGGGTTCTTGGGGCACCTTTTAAACATTTAAAAATACAATTAAAATGAAAAATAAAACATTTTTAAAAAGCCAGGCTTCTCTGCTCTCTCAATTTCAATGCTTAGGTGCTGACATCACTGTGTCGCAGAAGCAAATGTTACAGATAACAAACGATGGTACAAAAAGTCAATTCTACAACGCGACTGATGACTGTACATATTCTACATTTCTCTCTCCCTTTCTCTGAGTAGAGCTAGATCCTAGAGCCCTATGTATTTGGCATAAAATAAACACTGATCATGTACAAGAATGAGTTGTAGTGCTCCTTCTGTGGATGGCGCAATAGGATATGGGACACAAATTGGCATGTGCCTGGTTTCAATCAAATAATTCAATTTCTAAACCTCAAACTATTTTTGGTAAGGGAGCAGGGACAGTGGACCAGACGGGTCTGAAAAGGGAATCTTGCGGGATTTGTGATAACTATAACTTATAATATAATATAATCTACAGGGTCTCCCTAATATAATCTAGGGGAACCACTACAGGAGAAAGGGAAAACGGTAAACAGGACACAAAACTCCCCAGCGAAACGCCAACTAAAATGGTACCGAAAACCTGGTAGAAGAGAGTCTATATAGACGTAAGTGGTGAAAGAGAATATTCAAGAAAACTGATACGGTTTCCCAAATATGGGGCAACACACCTTTAAATATATAAAGAAAACCTCACTTCTAGGCTTCCTCTAACTGACTCAGTGTCTGGAGCAAAATGCAACACTCAAGCACAGATCAGAGGGAATAGAGTAGAGCCCGCCTACCAATAATAAATAATTGGTTTGGTAATTAGACTGCACCTGGATACCAATTAACCAAGGCAGCGATCTGCACACGTGAGCCAAAAAAAAAGGTACTGCCTGAAAAATGAGTTAAGAAGCCCTGTCATTAAAATGTCACATGTTAAGCCTAAAATATCTGTGATATTTCCATGCTGCCAATATCATGACATTGTAAACCATCAAAATATGAAAGCAACCATTTTAACTGTACAGCATTCAAAACAAAATGTAGCTTTATAATCCATGCACTAGTGCTCAACGCCCTTTTAGCGTCTCCCCATCCAATTCCCTTTAACTGCCCGAATGCAATTTTCGCCGAGAAACCTCGTGTGTGCGCACATTGCTGTTTATCGTTTCATTTGGAATTACCGCCAGCATTTTGGCGCTGTGATGTGACACTGACGATGGCTGATGGTGAAAAATGCATTCATGAAGCAAGACCTTCAAGCAAGGAGGAAATCAATTTAAATGAATTGAATGCAAGGGTGAAATCCAATTATATTGGCCTTTATCGAGGGGGTTACGTGATGTGTACACCAGACTCATTTTATTCTGCAGATGGGGATGTTTTTCTCTCTTTTTAATAGAACTGACAACTGCCTGTGTACTCGTATTATTGGGAAGCCAGATAATACACGGTTCCAGGCACAGAAGAATGAGAGAACACGGGTACACACACACACACACACACACACACTCACCCACACCACACATGTACACACACACACACACACACACACACCTTTAGTTATGCACATACCATATACCAAAAAAAACAACAACTAATTGCAGCTCACCAGTGCATGGTGTCTAGAAGCACACTGTTCAAACTTTGCCTCGTTCAAGTCAGTCGATAATTCTATTTATTTTCTAAAGCAACCTTTACGATCAGTTTGTAGAACAGTGGTAACAGTGGTCATTATGTAGAGAGAATGAAAATGTAAAAAAAAGGAACTCATTTAAGTCCACATGGGGCACAAAAATATTTCCAGAACCTTAATGGGCAATTGAACTCTCTGGAAACAGTGTAAAGATCGAAAAAGGAAAATGGCTCATTAACAAACACAAATGGAAATAAATAACCGGGCCTGCACTTTTAAAGAACAAAAGCTACTTAACCTGAAGAAAAGCCAGCAATAGGTAGCCTTTTAAGACTGATTGGGTTGCTGGAGTCCCAGAACAGCGAACTGTGTATCATTTTTTATTTAAATTTTTTTCATATTTAGCCATTAAGACATTAAGACATTAAAACTCAATTGATCTGGGCGATTTGAGGAGAGTTCTGGCCCTGAGGAAAAGAGGATCAGAAGGTTGTGGAATTGATCAATCGAGTAACATGGGTGCCAGGAAGCTGGACTGGGACAGAGTGCAGGGGTGGAGGTCTCGCACACAGGGATGCCAACTACCAAAGCCAAGCTCTCACAGAAGCAATCTTACTCATAATCTTACTCTGGGTATGGATGTACTTGTATTCATACTTATTCTAATATCTCCATACATACAACATGACAGCAAATCAATACAAAGAGGAAGATTTTTACTTAAGGTCCGTGGCCATCAGAGACTAATCTAGAGATTAAGCCCGCCCTTATCTCAGGCTGATGCAGGAGGAACATTTCAGCAGTACTAAGGCAGGACACGTTGTGGAAACGTTACACAAGGAGCCTACACTCTGATTACACAGGGAAGGGCAGCGACAACGCTGTGCAAACGTTACGCGTGGAGCCTACACTCTGATTACACAGGGAAGGGCAGCGACAACGTTGTGGAAACGTTACACATGGAGCCTACCCTCTGATTACACAGGGAAGGGCAGCGACAACGTTGTGGAAACGTTACACATGGAGCCTACACTCTGATTACACAGGGAAGGGCAGCGGCAACGTTGTGGAAAGGTTATGCCTCTGCACTGATAAGCAGTGAAAGCCGGCAGTTAAACCTCGCTGAACCCATACACACAGCTCTGTCTCACACTCCGGGACGGCAGCACAAAACACACAGACCTGCTGCTTTGAGCATCTCCCCGCTCGTCCTCCATAAGCTTACACTACCTCACCGCCGTTACTCCCAACTCCTGTATCGATTTTTCAGTGTCAACATTCAGCTCAGGAGGTAAGAGCAGTCGGAGGGTCGCCGGTTCGATGCCACCCTGGGTGTGTCGGTGTCCCTGACCAAGACACCTCAGCCCCAGTCGCTCCTGACAAACTGGTTGGTGTCTTGCATGGGAGCTAATCGCAGTTGCCGTGTGCGTTCGTGTGTGTGATTGTGTGACTGAGAAGCGTCAATTGTACAGCACTTTGGATAAAGGTGCTATATAAATGCGGTCGTTTATCAGGTCGAGATTTATTTAACACACTGTTACGTTGGTTGAGAACTCTTTTTTTTTTGCATTATAGCTGTACGATATTTGACTAATGAGCGTTCATGACGTAAATCTATTTTTGGTTTGTTCTCTGAAAAAGCGTCGAAGAGCCTTTGAATGTCCTTGTGATGTCAGTCTGCCCTGTAGGAAATGAACCCCCGCTCGACCCACCATCAAAACACAAAATATACATTTCTAGTTTACTATGTAGCACGTTAGCAATACATAAAGAGAGGGTGCTGAGAACTAACCATCTGTTAAGGCTCTGATTGGGGCTGAGTCTAAGCTGCGTTTGACTTCGCAGCACTTAAGGGAAATTGGGGAACGTTCCTGGTGCGTTATCTAATGCCGGAAAGTGGATTAACTGCGGAACTCTTTCCAGCGCGTTTTCCCAAACTCCGTGGGAGAAAATCCTATTTAATGCCGTATCTGCTCATAAATCAAGACCGCTTATGAAATGGAAGAGGGGGTCAACGCCGCCCGCAAAGTCAAACCGAGTAAGGTCAATTTCAAAAGCAAACGATAATTTGTCTACGTGCCAGACCTTCTCGCCAGAGAATTATAAACAATTAACATTCCCCTGCCTTTGTTTGCCACTTTGAATAGCCGCTGTGCTTCTTATCATTGCGAAGGGCACCAAAGGGATGCCAAATGCAGCTTTTTAGATTTCTAGAATTAGATTTCTCTCTCGGGCCTTTGCGTGGTCAGTCCATCCTTTCTCATCTCCTCTCTCTTATCGCTTGGCCAGCTTCGTTATGTGTGCAAATCCCAATCTGGAAACTGACTAGACACATCCATGGTTTATGTTGCCATCTTTAATTTCTCTCCTTTGCAAAACACAAAAGCATTCCGAAACCCTATCCCTAAAAGACTACAGTATCTGCATGCTTTGTGGTTTTATTTGAATCATTTAGATAGCTTGGGTCTTGGAAATAAGGTGTGTTGCGACGTAAAGTAGCGTTCGATTCCTGAGACGTGTCAAAAACCAGCAGACACTGCAGCTGGAGTTTCAGTTATACTGAGCATACACTGTGATGCTTTGCCAAAGATGGTCGCTCGTGCCCAAAACAGAGTCCCCATGACCGTAACCAGTGCCTACATTTCCCAGAATGACAATCTTTCAAAGAATCCCATACTAAAAAAAAAATCCATAAACCTATGCCTATGGTGTAATATAGAATACAGTTTACACTGAATACGTTTGCAGACACTTGAAAGATATACAGAGCCCTGACGTGCAATAATTCCCTCCTCTCGTTTTAAAAGCTATTTCACATTTTTCAGGTGACTACGGTGACATCATAAAGATGCACAGCTTGGTCAACTGACGACAGACCCTAGCAACAAAAAAAAAGTCAGCAGTTATTCCAGGCCCTGAGAGTTATTTCCCTTGTTTAAACGATATTAAGCACTGCCACCTCTGCGACTTGATTAGTTTGTCTTCCTCAGCCGGGGCCTGTGGTGTTTCTGTGCGTCAGGCTGACGTGGGGTAGCCAATCAGGCGTCGGGCCCCTCTCCTCGAGCGGCCTGCGATAGGCTGATGTAATTAATTGGGCAGTGAGCATTAACGCTGTTCAGCGGTGTCCTTCTGGATTCTGTAGGGTGGCGGCAGTCGCTTGGTAACAAGCTCTCAAGGTTCATTCACTATCAGCAGACAGCCTGCCCTTTTTCAAACTCAATCGACTCCTTCCTGCCCTTGGCTGTAAATAGCAGAGTAATGGCGGCATATATGCCTACATAGGCAATGCGCTCACAAGGGCTACCTGATCAATGGTGAATAGGGTGTGTGTGTATGTGTTTGTTGTATGGGTATGTGTGTGTGCATGTTGTATGGGAATGGGTGTGAGTCTATGTGTGTGTTTGTTAATGTGTGTATGGGTATGGGTGTGTGTGCTTTTGTTAGTGTGTGTGTTTGCTGTATGGGTATGGGTGTGTGTGTGTGTGCTTGCATGCATGCATGCTTAGGTCCTACCAACTTATTTTTCCTGTTGTTTTGAGGTATACAATGATGCATCAGGTAGGCTTTTACAGGACACCTTGTGTTTACATTGAACAAAGGCCTCCGAGTCTCCCTTGCCTCGTCTCAGAAAGGCTGGTTAAGCTTCTGTTTCAAGTGTGCCTGCGGAGTGCAGTCCTTTCTTCTCCAACAAAAAATGTTTGTCGATTTATCAAACCGCTCCACTCCCCTGCCAAAGTTGTCTCCCGAGGTAATTTCGATCCAAAGCCCTACCTCCTCAAAAAAAGTAACAATATTAAACAATAAATATTTTATTCGCAAACCAATTGCACAGTGTAAAGTGCGTGCCACTACTGCCGTGTAATTATATTTCGGATAACATTCGCCCCAAAGTATCATTAAATTACACATCCTGATTGAAATGGAAAATGGAGGCTACACATATTATGGCTCAACACCCTGCCAGTTTTTAAACACAGGACAAGAAGTCATATAGCAAATTACCCATTTCAGTCGCTCTCCGACTTTCCATTACATTAGCAAGCTGCTAGTGAAGTAACATTGTATTTGATCACAGATGGGAACAACGCAACGGAAGTGCCTGGTTTTAACAGTATAGTGGAGGAGTATTAAAACAATGGTTCTCATTGAAAAACAGCCTGAAAGACCACACTATGCTGAGACAGAAGAATTAATGATCAAGTAAATTACTAGCAATTGCTTTCAACAGCCAAATTCGGGTGTTAACCGCGGCTTAATTGAAACGCGCTTACTGATGATCGCTCTCAATATGAATTCCTCAAAGCTCATAATTGTTCATTAGGAAAATGAATGGTTCCGCAAAGTTCTGAAGAGGTAAGGAAGGGAGATGGACGGGGTGGGGAGAGGATGCGGAAATTGCGACTCGGAAGATCTGAGAGTCGCGATAGCGCGATAGCTTTAATTAAGAAGAGGAGGGGTGGAGGCGTGGCCTGCCCACAGAGATTTTAATTATTAAACTCTTAAATTTTGAGTCAAGAGCCGGCTTATGAGAGAAGAGCACTGGCACACAAGGTCAGCCTGCTGCCATGGTGATGGGAAGCAACACCAAAAGCTGCAGGCTTCCGTGCCACGTCCATTTTGTGCCTTATATAAAAGTGATTCCACAGTTGTGACCTGACGACCCTTCTGGTGATCTGTAAACAGGGGTACAAAATTGGGACTAATGTGACTTTCGCATCTTTGTACTTCTTGCTTTCTTAACACGTGTAAAGGTCAGTATTTTGGAACTCAATGCCCTGCTGCGAATCCTAGACAAGAAACTCAGGCTGAATCTGGCAGTGGCCCAGCCTGTTCAATTCTGTTTTAGATTTTATGAGCTAATACATCTCACCGGATGAACTACGTGCCCCAACACACAGGACTGGGGTGGCAAAGTATTCACTCCATCTTTGAGGCAGAAATAAAGAACCGTGACTCAAATATGGAATATTTTCTTTAAAAATAATAAGAAGACTAATAATATGACAAATAACTGATAATAAAAATAAGCATAGTAAACAGGGAATGGATTATTTATGATGTAATTAACATTTTTCATCTTTTTATTAATGAGGAAGCACTCTGATCCTCGTATGGTCCCTTTGTTAAAACCTGGTCCGGTCCATTTGTTAAACCCTGGTGTGGTCCGTTTGTTAAACCCTGGTGTGGTCCGTTTCTTAAACCCTGGTATGGTCCCTTTGTTAAACCCTGGTTTGCTCCGTTTGTTAAACCCTGGCTGTCAGTCTGAAGATGGAGAGCTGGTGCGGTTGAGCACAGGAGAGCGCTGAGGCAGGTCATTTATCGTAAACCGCTGAAGTGCGCCAAACCTCCCCAGCCCCTCCGGAACGTGCTGGAAGCTGGCCGGCGACGCGTCTACGCCCATGACATACGGCCCAGGCCAAGGTTTCCGTGCCGACGCAGCGGCACGCTCTGGGGCAGTGTGGAAATCGAGCGCCCATCTTTTCTCCTGTCCTCGTACGGTTTTATGTCATCCTGGCATGTTCCTGGGCAGATATAATTTCCCCTGCCCTTCGCACGGTGCTCTACGCCAATACACAACAAAACGACTGGAGTTAAATCACCTGTTTCAGGATAAAATCAACACAGCACAGTGAATAGGGGACACAATTAGAGTTAAAAGTACCCTATTTGAGCTTATTTCACAGTGAAGATGTTACTGTGTAATGCGGTCTGTTTGCATCTCGCCTGTTCTGGCTCTTTCGGAAATTGCCTTCTGCATTCAAAGCAAAATGCCCACTAAAATGTTTTTGATTTTTCACAGGTCAAAGGGAAGGGACAAGTGACTCAGAGAGCACAAACAAATTCTGTAACGGTTTCCAATGGATAGTGATTTTTACTGTGCAGAAAAAAATATTCTCACGGCCACAATGTTTATCTGATCAAGTGAAACTCGCAATCACGGTCAATGGTCGTTCTCTTTATATTTCGTTTGGCGTTTCAAGGTCACCTCGCTGGCCGGGCCCCCACTCTGCTTACGCAGAGGCGTAGTTTCATCCGGGGAGTCGTGTACGGATGACACTCCACTCCACAGCTCCACCGAAGGTACGGGGAGTTAAGTATTAAACTTAAGTGTTCTCTGCAGCTTGTCCACTTCAAGTGCTAGTGCTTGATGCTGTGACACGTCCCGCAGTTCAGAACTGAATTGAATTACAATGGGGTATAAAGACGGGGGAAAAAAACTTTCCTGGCCCAAAGCCGAGGAGGGAAATGAACCTTCGGTCTCCAGGTTGCAACTCCAGTTTCTTAGCAACAACCCACAACTGAAAAGAGTCCGGAATAGTCCAGCATGACGTTTGGTCTCATTTGAGGTGGGAAAACAGTTCTCGCGAGTAAAATAAATGAAACTTCTGAAGGGGCTGTATTACAGCGAGATAAGATCTGCTCGGAGTGGTAAAGAGCTGTACCTTTCATTTTGAATGTCAACGTATAAACGGTGGAGTTAGAGCTTAGAATTTAACAAAAATAAATAAATAAATCCTGTTAGATTCAATAAGTTCATGATATATATAAAAAATGAAAAAAATAAACACAAAAAAATGAAACAACTGAATATGATTTTGTCGCTAAGCCATTATATAAATGCACAGGCATGGTACTGCTTTAATCAATAGCCAAGTTGGCTTTATGTTATTACACTATTGCTAACCGTCGTCTGAGTCTACCATTTCATAATTATCTCACAATGAGATTTCCTAGTGCCAATTCATCTACATGGAATCCAATAATTGTATGAAAGTCTACCTTGACCCAGCTTGTTCAGATTTTATTCTGCATTTGAAAGGACTTTTGTGATTAACCTGGTTCCCACCTGTACAGGGACAGGCAATAATACATTACTAACAAAAATACGTTTATATTTCAGCTTCTGCATGTGATCACGTGTTTTTTGGTACTATTCAGATAATACAGTTAACACAACCTGTTTGGATACAAATTTCCGTATAATATTTTATTGTGCATACGTTTGACATTGAATTATAATGATAGCCATTTGGTTAAGTGAATCCTAACAGAAAAAGATAAGCCATTCTTTGTGTAACGATAGGAATCTGAGAATACGTGTTAACTAACATAAACAGAAAGCTGTTAACACCCGTACAATAGTAGTTTTTCACCTGAGGAATGTGGTTGATGATGTCAAGATTGTGGTACAGAGGAACCAAGCACAGACTCAGGGGTAACAAGAAAATGGCAGGTTTAATAAAGTAGGTAGATCAAGAGGCAGATAGAACGAATTCCAAAATGCAGGCTGGGTACAAAAACGTGATCCAGAAACAAAAATAACCAAAAAATAACAGGCAGAGTTCACAGAAAATCCAAGAAACCAAACAGAACAGAATTCAGAACAGAATTCAGAACAGAATTTAGAACTTATAACAGAACTTGGGGGCGACATGGCTCAGGCAGTAAGAGCAGTCGTCTGGCAGTCGGAGGAGGCAATCGCCGTTGGTGTGTGAGTGTGTGTATGAATGGGTGAATGAGAAGCATCAATTGTACAGTGCTTTGGATAAAGGCGCTATATAAATGCCAACCATTTACCATTTACCATTTTCCCCTAACACAGGGAAACAGAACTGACGAATAGCAATCAAAGAACAAAACAGGCAGGCTTAAATATACTAACAAATTAACTTAGCAATAAACAGGTGTAAGTGCTGGGGTACAGATAACGAGAAACATGTGGGATAAGACAGGAATGAAATGCATATAGGAAATGGGGGGCGGAGACACAAAATGGTGAGAGGTAAAACAAGGACAGGAGTGAAAGCAGAGAAAAGGAAAAACAATAGGAAAAGGGGCACGGAAGTGACACATGGCTGCTTATTGACTACCCCAGACACTGAAACACTTTGACTGATGTGAATTTGATCAATATTTAGAGCAGAGGTGAGCAATGAGGACCGTATCTGTTTCTGGTTTTCATGCCAACTGTTGGTCTTAATTACTTAATTGGTTCTAACATTTACGCCATCTGACATTATGAATTTCATGATGAAGGCATTAATGACAGTCAAAGACTGTTCTTGTGTCCTTGTATGATATGGTTTTTCTGTGATCTAATCTGAGTGAACTAGTGTTGGTGTATACGGCCAATTAGCTCATTTAACTGTCCAAGCAATCCCACCAAAGGTGACAACAAAAAAACAAGCGTGATCAGCAATCACCAATTACCCATTCACAAAACAGAAAGACAGGCATGATCAGTGGGGTAAATCAAAGTTCAGCAACACCCGTAGAAGAAAAAACAGAAAGAAATTAACCCCTTGCATTCTGCACAATAGATTCCATCCATTATCAGTATCACGCAAAAAGCCTGTGCGAGTTTTGTGTGTGAGTATTGGAAACCTCTGAACTCGAAGCTGGTTAAACGATCTCTTGTGAATAAATAATACTATTTGCAGTGTTAGCAACTGGAGAAAAATGTATCTGGCTGTTCCTCAGAATTCAATTTCAGGGTTTTTGTAATGCTACACATCTACTGACCTCCATATATTTTTGGATGTACAGTAGGCGAGGGCTAACAGGGACTCTTTGCACCATTTATTCTGAAGATGTAGAGACCTTTGCTTGCCTGTGGCCCATTGCCTGGGGCCCAATTCGGTATTAACCCTCGACTGAAATATGTGGAAGTCACACAACCTTAAGCAGAGGCTGGCCTGGTGTGTATTTTAGTAGGGTATGAAGGACACGCACGCAGGCTTTTGTCATGTGGAAACACAAGATCAGACAATTTCATGGACAGTGAGTGCAAACTAATGGCCAAATAAATCACTTGTGAGGTGAAAACAGCAGATATTTATGAGGAGGCTTGGACAGCCCACTCCGTGTATTAGACACCGGGCAAAGAAGAGCCGGTTTACTCATGCGATTGGGTACATTTCCTAACATAAGTTACATAGGTCTGATATCCACCGACCGCAATACATGAGATCTGCCCGGTAACTGGCATGTCCTATCCAGAGATACTGTGGGTAAAAATGTACGCTTGACACAGTCAAAATGTTGTTAACGCTTTATTTGAAGGCTCCTACGTAAGAGCTGTATAATGCCTCATAAACACTACATTGCACATTCATAAACACTTATGTCAAGAACCAACATAAGGATATTGTGTGAGTTCACTTGGTATGTCATGGTAATGTCACTTGCTGCATGAACACACACCATATGCCTATTTGTGGTTAATGACATTAGCACGAATGAAAGCTTATGTAGTGCTTGTGAATATGCTATGCAATGCTTATGAAGAAGGTCCTCTAGCTGGCTCTAGCCTTTACATCCTTTATACTTGCTGCTTTCTGCACTGTTTTCACTCTTAGGTTTGCATGTACAAACCTAAATTATGTGGTGACATTTTGACAGATATACTGAATTAACTGAACATTTGGCCAGTAAATGGCCATCAAATCAAAGCAATACACACACATAAAAAAAAATCCATGATGAATGAATCGAATGACATTTGTGATTCTTGGGTGTTGCTTGGGTGTATCATCTACTAACCGGGAAAAAGTGACATTGCAGCTGATTGAAATTACGTATCCCCTGGTTTACCCAACTGCAGCTGTCACCAACATTCAATTTCACTGGATTTATCACCCTGTCTGACAGCACTACAACTATAACAGTGATTCGTCTTCTATCTGTAGGAACAGCAAGGCCCAGATTCTACCAACTCTCCTCCTTGCTTTCACGCTATGAAATGAAAACTATTTTTTTCTTCGTACAGTTGGAAAGTTTAAGGTGTTTAAAGGGGAATTCCACCGCGAAACAACATCTGATCAGAATGTTCTTAAGAGAACATTGTAATATCGATGTAACAATCAACTGGTGATTGAAAACAGTAGTTCTGGAACACTGACTTATAATTTTGAAAAAAAACTAAAAAAATCTACTCTTTAATGTGGCTTGCCAAAGCAATCTGGGCTGAAATATATACAGATGGTCACTTCGTTTGTTCAGTAGTCCTGCCTCAATTGTTCTCCTCAAAATTATCTGGGCGAAAGTGCCAGCTACACTCTCGCACATTCTTTCGCTGCTATTGTTTTCAATCAGCCTTATCTAACAGTAGCTTGTAAAAATAAATAAGATAATAATACACTTTATTTGTATAGCAGATTACAGCTTTACAACAATCCATTCCTTCACCAATATTAAACCCATGTAATGTGCCATTTTCTTTACAGTAGAATTTAGGCGCAAAAGTGAACTGAACTCCATAAAAAGTAGTACCTCCGTTCATATTCAGTAGAAGCTGAGTGTCTGCCTTCAGTAAAGCAGGTACCTGGAGCATGCACAATAGTTTACAGCTGTATCTCTGCACTCACTACAGGGAGAGAGTCGGCTATGAGCTCATTTTATTAAGGAAATAAAATAAATAAAGCTCAAGGTGGAATTCCTAACTAAACATTCTAACGCTGATGTAACAATCGCTACTGGCAACCGAAAGCACCGACTTCGGAGTTCTGAAAACAAATTCCAAAAAGCCTTCTCTTCAAAGGGTTTTTAAGAAGGAAAGATAAATAAATAAAAGAAACGCAGAGCAGGACAAAGCCCAAATTGATTAACTGCTACATCGTCGGCTGCGGTGCAGACATGTATTTGTCTACGGAGTGACCTTCGGTAGCCGGTCATGCTTTTATCGGCACGCTCACTGGCTGTTGACCAAGCTCTGTGTCATTGCTTTGATGCGCCGAGCCAGGGAACGTGGCGAGCAGATTCGCACGGGCGTTTAAATCCCGGCTAAACCTGGGGGGGGGGGGGGACCGACACAGGACTGCATCCTCCCCCCACCATCCCCTGTTCTTCTCTTCCACAATGACTCGAGTCCTCGATCTCCCACATATCACCCCACCCCCCGCCCTGGGTACATCTCGCATATTGCCAGACAAGTTGCTGACTGCGAGCTTCGTTCCGATTGAATCTTTTTAATCAATTATGAATCATGAATATGTGTGGGGGGTTTTTACGATTTATAGAATAATTGATTGGATTTCATTATTGCAAGATTATAGGGATTTTCTCTGTGACTTTCTAAGCTTGCTGATTACCAGAATCAGTGTTTGGGAAGGGCCATGGATTAAAGCTAGGCCTGTTTGCGTACCACCACAAGTCAATTGGCTGTGATTACTACTCAATCGCCAACTCGGGACCATGGATAACACCAGTCACAGTCATACACTGATATCAGCTCTATGGATAACACCAGTCACATTCATAAGCTGATATCAGCTCAATGGATAACACCAGTCACAGTCATGTACTGATATCAGCTCCATGGATAACACCAGTCGCAGTCATGTACTGATATCAGCACAAGTCCCAGTGATGTATTGACTTAAGCATGATGGACAGCACCGGTCTCCCTCAAAGTCGATATGCTTCAACCAGCATTCTGCTTCCTCCTTGAACAGACACTGAGCTGTTTTTGGCACACCTTCCATTTCATTTCCTGGCTTTCACACTGTTGTAATCTGTGTTTCTCCTCCCCAACCATAACTTTTATTTCCCATCGTTCAGCAGAGAGTGACAGCCAATGACATGACAGTACATTCCTCTTCTCATGGCCTTCACATCACAGAGACCAGCTCAGGTCCAACTGCTGTCAAGTGGCAGTTATTTTTCATCTGTTGGTTTTCAGCATGTATTAGTTTATTAAACTTACATTTCTGATTTTTCTTTACTTTTCTTTGTTCTGATAATTGGCTGGCGAGGAACACACATTTCACAGTGTGTTGACCCCAGACAGAGGCCTTGTCTAAGTTTAAAATTAAGTTAATTAACCCCGTGGGGTGATTTGTCTTCAACATTTAACCAATTCTAGACACTTAGGAGCAGTGGGCAGCCACAGTGCAGTGCCAAGAGACCAATTCCAGTTCTGAGGCCAGTGCCTTTGACAACTACAATGGCAGCAGTTTCCGAACCTGACATACTGTACATGTTTTTCAATGCGTGAGGAAACCAGAGTACCTGGAGGAAACCCATGTGAACATGTAAATTCCACACAGATCATCTGGCCAGCTGCTTCGATCCTGCTCAAACCCAGAACCACTTCCTCGCGAGGCATCAGTGCTATCCACTGCACCACCGTGCTGCCCTCATAGTGATCACACCAGCAGCCCTAGAACAGAACCATAGGGAAATGCCTGGATTCAGTCCATTGGTGAAGATCCCCTACTTTCTGTCATGGTAAATGGTAAATGGTTGGAATTTATATAGCGCCTTTATCCAAAGCGCTGTACAATTCAGGCTTCTCATTCACCCATTCATACACACAGCCACACCCCAACAGCGATTGGCTGCCATGCAAGGCACCAACCAGCTCGTCAGGAGCATTTGGGGGTTAGGTGTCTTGCTCAGGGACACTGACACACCAACCCTCTGACTGCCAGGCAACTACTCCCTATTTATTCCTTAGTCCTTATTATGATGCGAATCGTCCCACATATTAAGCATAATAAGAAAAAAGCCATCAAGTCTGTGAGGTTGGCCGGGTGGTTGAGGCCCAAAAACCGAGACAAATCCAGATATGCAGTCCAGGTGCTTTTATTTACACAGTGGACACCAATTCCGTGCAGCAATAGGTACAGTGCAGGCCCGGCCAAAATAAAACAAAATGACTAAAGGAAAACTAAATAGGAAAAAAATAACTAAAAACAAAACAGGCAAACAAAGAAAAACTCAGCCCTGCACTAGGCAATGTTCCTTTTTCTCCTGGGCCCTTGCAGCGCACCACACTGGCTGGTCCCTTTGATTTCGGCAGCAACTGAACCAGAAAACCCCAGCCTCCTCCCTTATATCCGCATGGGTCCTACTAAAAGAATGTTGATTAGTAATTAATAATCAATTATCCCCTGGGAGGTTAACACCTGGTCAACAACATATCCACACAACTCCAGATTACATTATAAAACATTATAATACATCTAAACAATGTTGTGATCAACAATGACAATTTAAATAACATTGCTCACCGAAATACCACTCAACACCCCTCCAACTCTACCATACTTGGTGCCTTCCCCGGGAACCCCCCCTTCATAAACACCTGGTACCCTCCAGTACAGGTTCGGCAGTTCCGGGTCTAAACAGAGGAGCGTGAGAGCAGAGAACAGGTAACAAACAATTGGTTGTCTTTACCAAACACTTAACAATAAATAAAAAGACATTCAGTACAAAACTAGTCTGTGTCTTTCTAACACTGACCCACGATGGAAAAATACTAAAACATTAACTCTTGGTCGGCTTGATCTAATCATTAATGGAAGTGGCCATGCATTGTGTGTGTATACGAGTGTGCATCTTACACCATAGGGCACGGCTTCACCTTGACAAAGTCAACTTAGGGGAAGCTCCCATTCAATCAGAAAGCACAAACCTTCTGAGGTTAATCTGGCTCCATTTTATATTAATGTGACTTTCAGTTCAAAGCTGTAGAAGTATGAAAAATGTCAAGAAAAAAATGACTTCTTATCTTGATGTGAATTGATCTTTTTTAAGCAGCACCTGATTAATCTGGAATCTTTTTTTTTTTACCATTTTATTGGCTAAAACTTTTCCTTAAGGTGACTTTGGATTTGATGGAATCCCATGGTTCCTTACAGATCACAGACTTTGAGAGTGGAAGGCGGCAGGGGCGAAACTTTGAATCATTTTGCTTATACGGTGGAATACTCCTGAAGGTACGCATTCCGTTCCATTTAAATATATTGGATCCATCTCCTTCTCCGCACAGACATTTGAATATAATGTGCCAGGTGCTGTAAACTAGTTTTCAGAAGGAAAGATGAAAAATATTCCCGCAACGGATCAATTTCCCAAGTGAGCAGAATCTTGAAACTGGCGTCTGTATTTGGTATTCATTACCCGGAGATGATGTCATAGCAGTGCGGCAGGATATTTCACCGTGGTTCAAGAAACTAATTCCAGAGTGGCTCATCGCATTGTACCAATACTTGTCTTAAAACATCAAGGGGCCCAACCTTCAAAACAGCGACAGAGGTAACCAGACACATAAATGAATAATCGCAGGCTGAATTACTGGAGGCTCAAATTTGCACTCTTGCATTTTTTCAATTTTGTTACTGTCAGTTCTCCAGTCTTAACATCGCTGGAAATATACACACACTGCTGAGCCTGCAGTTCTGCACACAAGCTCTTATCTCGCGGATAAAAGGATATTTTCTTTTTTACAAGGGAAGAAAAAAAGATTTGCTTATTTGATATTATTCAAGTCAATTACTCGGTATGGCTCACTATCAAATGTTCGATTTTCCTATAAAGGGTGTATCCGAACCGGAGTACCGAACGCACAGATGGTGTGCTGTATATGGCAGGTTCTTGCATTAAATAACCATGAAAAATGATGACCCCCCCCCACCCCCCTTCTTCAGATACTCAACTACCTATGGTTCATTAGCCAAGCATTGCTGAAGCAAAAATCATGTTTATGGTTTAATATGTTTGCTGAGATATGTTCGTATAAAATATTCATGAGTCTAGATGTGTGGGCCAGGCTCGAAAACTGTGTAAAGACCAAGCTAACCATTATGTAAACGTAATTGTCTTCGAGAGGAACGAGGAAAAGACTGACTTTGCAAAGTAAAATGCGGGAGACGATGGGGGAGGATTGAATGGGTCCGTCAGAGTGGATGGTCAGAGCATAAAGGGATTACATATACTTTGTTGAATGGTTGAGTAGAGTATGAGTTGTTAACGTCATCATCATCATCCAGAACTGCATTCAATTAGTGTTTGTTGTGGATTCAAATACTTTTCTGTGCTCTATTGATCTTGCCTTGTGCGTTTGGAGCCCACATGGAGGAGCAGATGGGCGGGATTTACACTTTTGGGATCATTTAATTTGTTCCAATACACCGGGCAAGCTTAGTCAAATGCAGACAAGTATTCAAATACAAATACTATTTGGTTTGTTGTCTTCATCATCATCATAATAACACGGTGACCAGTACCACCTTCATGACATCATAATGTAATGTAATGTTCTTGGTAAATGGTTGGCATTTATATAGCGCCTTTATCCAAAGCGCTGTACAATTGATGCTTCTCATTCACCCATTCATACACACACTCACACACCAACTGCGATTGGCTGCCATGCAAGGCACCGACCAGCTCGTCAGGAGCATTTGGGGGTTAGGTGTCTTGCTCAGGGACACATCGACACAGCCTGGGTGGGGGATCGAACCAGCAGCCCTCCGACTGCCAGACGACTGCTCTCACTGCCTGAGCTACGTCACCCCATGTTCTTCATCACTGTGATATAACTCCTGATAGTGGGTCAGCCCACATGACCGACATTCGGGTAGCTGGTATTCAACCATTCTATACGGTAAGTTACAAGAGTCTGTTCCACGAAAAGCTCAAACCGATGGCTACAGCAACATCGCATGCGTCTAGCTTCCTACTGACTTCACGGGTCAATACTACTGATAGCGCTGCTTTGCCTGTCCTGAGGTGATGAGCTGCCCATCTCTCCTTTTAAACACCCCTCAATGATCTTACCTGAGACGCGCATGAGCCTGCAAATTCCGAATCTTCTCTCTACCAAAAAACCCCCGTAAATATTAATCAGGAGGATCATACATTTCAAATGAGAACACTGCATGAATAGTCAAGATAAGAACTCTGCGAAGAATAAGTTGGGCTCCCACTGTGCTCTTGTCATTTGCACATAATTGAGGATAAAATGTCAGTTATTATCGACGGTGTGTAGTAGTATGTTAATTTTAATTATTCTATTATAATTAGCATTAGCATGGCCTGACGATTTAATCATATGAACTCAATAACCCTTACTTCAAAGTTATAGAATTGAAACACTGAAAAACATACACTCAGACCTGTACACCAGCTTGTTAATGCAAATATTTATCAGCCAATCATGTGGCAGCAACTAAATGCATGAAAGCAAGCAGTTCAAGTGGTCAAGAGGTTCAACAGTTTTTCAGCCCAAATGTCAGAATGGGGAAGAAATGCAATCTAAATGACTTTCACTGTGGAATGATTGTTTGTGCCAGACAGGGTGGTTTGAGTATCTGAGAAACTGCTGATCACCAGGGATTTTCACGCACAACAGTCTCGAGAGTTTGCAGAAAATTGTGTGAAAAACAAAAAACATCCAGAGAGCAGCTGTTCTGCAGGCAGAGATGCAGTGTTAACGAGAGGTCAGAGAAGGGCCAGACTGGTCAAAGCTAACAGGAAGATGACAGTAAAGCAAATAACCACGCATTACAATAGTGGTATGCAGAAGAGCACTCTGAACACACAATGCGTCAAACCTCTAAGTGGATAGGCTACAGCAGCAGAAGACTTAATAAGTCTAAAAAATAAGTCTAATATATGCCTATCCCTATGCCTATGCCTATAAAGTGGTGAATGAGTGTAAATATTTTAATTAGTATATTGTATCCTTCGCATAATTAGTTCTGTATGTTAATGAACGTTTTTGTTTTTCTCTGTGTGCTTGACAGCAAGTTCTGTACTTAACAAGGCAGGTGCTCTTCTGTACTCATTACATTACATTACATTAATGGCATTTGGCAGATGCTCTTATCCAGAGCAACGTACAGTTGATTAGACTAAGCAGGAGACAATCCTCCCCTGGAGCAATGCAGGGTTAAGGGCCTTGCTCAAGGTCCCAACGGCTGTGCAGATCTTATTATGGCTACACTGGGGATTAGAACCACCGACCTTGCAGGTCCCAGTCATTTACCTTAACCACTACGCAACAGGCCGTCTACTCAAAATGTTAAACAACAGTGAAGGGCATCATTTGAATCCTTATGAATGTGATTTTCCATAGAAGACCACATCACGGACACAAACCACCGCTGTAAATCTGCCAGCTCACTTTCCTTCAGCGTCAGAATGCTAAAACACAAACAGGAACTGTAAGCGTTTGACAGTTGTGTGCATGAAAAGGAGTTTTTTTACAACATCAGAAAATAGAAGAAGCACATGGTTGACCATATCTCTAATCATTTCCAATTCCCTTACTGCTCCTGTGGCCACAGCCAGTGTCCGATTCAGGTGATATTTTCTAAACAGCATAACTGATAAGAGCCGGCATGCTGCTTCTTCTAAGGGTCTGGAAACAGTTCTGGAATATAAAACATGTGGGTCTGGAAACAGTTCTGGAATATAAAACATGTGGGTCTGGAAACAGTTCTGGAATATAAAACATGTGGGTCTGGAAACATCCATCCATCCATCCATTATCTTAACCCGCTTATCCTGAACAGGGTCGCAGGGGGACTGGAGCCTATCCCAGCATACATTGGGCGAAAGGCAGGAATACACCCTGGACAGGTCACCAGTCCATTGCAGGGCACTCACACCTACGGGCAATTTAGACTCTCCAATCAGCCTAACCTGCATGTCTTTGGACTGTGGGAGGAAACCGGAGTACCCGGAGGAAACCCACGCAAACACGGGGAGAACATGCAAACTCCGCACAGAGAGGCCCCGGTCGACGGGGATTCGAACCCAGGACCTCCTTGCTGTGAGGCGGCAGTGCTACCCACTGCACCATCCGTGCTGCCGGGTCTGGAAACAGTTCTGGAATATATAACAAGCAGGCCAAGGAACAGTTCTGGATTATAGAACAAGCAGGCATGGAAACAGTTCTGGAATATACCCTCACTGAGCACTTTATTAAGTATTTATTAGACTTATTTCTTAGACTTCTGCTACTGTAGCCTATCCACTTCGAGTTATGATGCGTTGTGTGTTCAGAGATGCTCTTCTGCATACCCCAAAATGCCACTGAAGCTCCTAGCTGTAATAAAGGCAAAATGTTCCTAATAAAGTACTCGGTGTGTATATAACAAGCAGGCCTGGAAACCGAGTTCTGGAATATATAACAAGCAGGCCTGGAAACAGCTATGGAATATATACAGTACTGTAACACACAGGCCTGAAAAATGGAATATATAACAAACAAGTATGGAAACTGTTCTGGAATATATAACAAACAGGCCTGGAAACAGTTCTGGAATATATAACAAGCAGGCATGGAAACCGAGTTCTGGGACATGACATTAATCCACTAACTGCTCCAGTATGCCTTCTTTCTGTGGATCATAGCGACATAGCACGAAAACCTCACCTCACTTAAACTTCAACCTTCAAGACATATTGCATACTTCCCATCTATTCTATATTTATTTTCCATTACAAAAAGCTCACAGCTTCGTTTGCAGTCGCAAAGCATTCTGAATTATAGATGCATGCAAGAATGACTCTTTTTGTTTTACTTTTAATAAAACGTAATTTCTGTCAGGGAACTCATTAGAGAGCTGTTGTGCGAGCAGCCCTCAAACTTTGAAAGTATTACTCCAGATAGGGATACACAGCCAGAAACTCTTCACACAGCCAAGTATTAATCCCAGATTCCATTAATGTGGAAGCAAACAGGCCATCGCGGGAGTCAGGTTTCCACACGCGGCCCTGCTTTTTACAATTTTACGATGAAAAAACACAACAGGAAGAGAGAGGGAGAGCCATTTTCTCATCATTAGACAAGCACCACCAGGTTGCAGATTAGCAATTTTTCACCTAAATGTATACAAGGGTTTTTTTCGCCAACCCTTTTCCATCAGGCGTATGACTTCTGCACCCCGTCATTATTTACCCAGTGTCTGTTGTGCAGACAAGTAATTAAAGGAGTAAACACAAAGTGAGAGGCTGGGTGATGGAAAACTGTTTACAGATTGAATCTGGCCTAAGTCCATTTCCCGAGGTCAGCCCGAGTGTGCTGCCTCTCCGAATAACAAGCGGTAATATGAAAGCAGACAGTCGGGGCAGAACTGGAATATCTATGGCTGCAGATATGATGACTTTGGAAAAAAAAACCAGCGCAGTTTTTCAGAGGGGGACCGTTTAATCACTCCCTAACCCCCCCTCCATCCCCACTCCTCTCTCCCTCTCCCCCTCTCTCTCTCCCTCTCCCCCCTCTCTCTCTCCCTCCATCCCCCCTCCCCCTTCTCCCCCTCTCTCCCTCTTTCCCTCTATCCCTTCTCCCCCTCTCTCCCTCCATCCCCCCTCCCCCTTCTCCCCCTCTCTCCCTCTTTCCCTCTATCCCTTCTCCCCCTCTCTCCCTCCATCCCCCTCCCCCTTCTCCCCCTCTTTCCCTCTTTCCCACCATCCCCACTCTCCCCCCCTCTCTCTCTCTCCCTCCATCCCCCCTCCCCCTTCTCCCCCTCTCCCCCCTCTCCCTCTCTCCCTCCCTCCCTCCACCCCCCCTTGCGAAAGAGACAAAATAAGGAAAAGGAACAGGCTCTGAATGTCCAGGGCAGGGCAGTGATGCATGTCTTTGTGGGATAGAGAGCGCTTTCCGTCGCCATCGTGCCGGTTTTCACATGAGCCGCCGTATTCCGGTATTCCGGACTGAAACACGGCAGGATACGCAGTCGCAACACATGCCCCTCGCCTCACCCGTACATTGGTGTTTTGCTGAGGAACCGGTTTGTCTTTGTGAGATTTGGAAATATAAGGCTACTCTTCTCCATCTTACAGGCCACTTACTGACTGTTTCAAAACTGGTGGAATTATAACCTTTACTTTCGTGACAATGAAAATGATAACAGTGTTGGTGATGAATTTACAATACAGAATTATTGTTTCTGCTATTATATGAAAAAATATAGTACTGCTGTGTGATGCAGCTGCACACAGAGGACCGGGGTTCTGGCCCTGGTCCTTCAAAAGCCGAGTATGACCGGCACACGAGGGAGTGGCATAATTGGGCCGGCGCTCTGAGGGAGGGGGGGAGGGACTCAGCAGGGAGGATCACCTCATACAACAAGAGCCCCGGCCTACCCCGGAATCACGGTCTGGGGCTCAAGACGATGCGGGGTGAAGGAGGCGTGTTGTTCTTCTTCCGAGGGACGGGGTCGTTTCCTCAGCTAACATGGCCAATTGAAATTAACGGTATAATTGGCAACCAAATAGGGAGAAAAAGGGAAAAAATTCAGTGTTAGATTGCTGAGAGTTTTGGAGGCCTAGCAGATACATTTCAGAGTGTATATATAAAGTAATATGAGAGATAACATTACGCACATTTTCCACACTGTACAGTCCTTTATCAGTGGAGCGGCTCCATATATTCCCCTGACTTTGCACAAACACTCTAAACGGCCTCCATTTTGGAAAGATACGGTACCGCGTGGCCACGCTAGCGCCACGTTCCTAGCAGAGAGTATTAATCATCGGCCTATCTCCACCCAGCAGGGCTCCGTGCGAGTCGACGGGACTCTGGAGTCAGAGCTGAGCCGGCGGGAGCCGAACGACCGGCGAACAGCGCCGGGGCCCTGGCGGGGCGCAGAACCGGGGCCCGCGAGAGGATTATCCAGTCACCTTGCGGTCCTTCACCCCGATGCGCCGGCCTTAATTGGCGTGGGCCTGGTGGGTCCTGAGTCAGCCGGGCGGGGAGAGCTCGACCCCAGGCGGCGTCCCGCAAGGTCGAGCTCCCCCCCTCCCGCTGCGCTAGCCCGCCCGCCCCCATACATCACGGAGCGACGGGCTGGAAACGAACGCCACCGGGATCCGGAACGTTCCCTGACGCGTCCCCGCTGCCGTGCTCCTCCTACGGGGGGCTCGTCCGGGACACCGGGGCGGGCGAGGACGTTGGAGGGATGCTAGGACGGAGGGATGCTAGGGTCAGGTAGTGCGCCGACCGGACCCTAAAGCCCATTGCGTCCGTAAGGGCCCCTTCCACTTCTCAATGTGGTGAAATGGAGAGACTTTCCCTAGCAGGCTTCGTTTGCTGTTACGGAGAGTTTTCACTTTGTTACCAGGTTCTAATTCCATCGCTTTTTCCACTATTAGGAGGCGAAAGGCTTCTAAAATATTTCTGCCCACCGTGTATAGAAACTAATCGGGGTGTTTGTCCTTGAAAGTGACCCTTCTTCAGCTGTAAAGCTGAGCTCTAAAGAAGGGACTCTAATTCCTTGCTTGAGTGAGAGGGATCATTAGGTTTCATTATCCTTACCATCCAGTTCACTTCTTTAGTTTTTGAAATATGGTCAGTAAGTATAGATACCGGCGTGAGGCGCATTTAAATGTGCTTTTGGCTTTAATTGAGTGTTAAAATGAATTGACCTCGCCATTTCGCCCCTTCTGCCAATACTCGCTTCTCCTATACCCCTCGATAAGCTTATATGAACACAAAAATCACACAATCACAATGTATCATACACAAAAACCAGGGTTAAGTGGTAGGCCCTAAGAAGTATCTATCTAATGACCAGGCGAACACTGTCACTGTCACGAATGTGATAAGTTTAAGAGTATGGCACACCACTTGAATGTCCTATATAGCCCTGAAATTCAGAAAAACACAAACTATAGAGTAGGGATCATCAAATCACGGTCTTCGAAGGCCAAGAACCGCTGGTTTTCCAACCTCCCTTTACCTGGGAGTCAGGTGTGCGGCCAAGCAGTAGCACTAATTGTGAAGTTTAATTACCGGGGAGAATAGAAAACCAGGCCTGAAGTTTGGATATGATGGCCAGATTTGATGATCCCTGCCATAGAGGTGCCAGTATCTGCAGGCCCTTCAACCGTGCACTACACCACCCAATTAGCTTATTATCAGAACCAAGCAGGCCAAATAATTAGTGGAATCAGCCGGTCTAGCGTACGGTCGGAGCAAATGCCTGCAGACACTGCTGCCCGCAGGACGTGGATTTGAGTCGCGCTATTTGAGTAGGTCCATATTCCCTTTTGCAAGAAATCTATTAGATACTACTTCCTAATGCATTAATAAGTATTACTGTAGATTGTAATTAAGTCTTCATTTGTAACTACAGTTTGGGTAACATAGCCTTGGGTGGGCTTATCTATATCCTTTTATGGAAAGTTCTGGGAGAATGAGGACAGAAGTTTGGAATTCAGCCAGGCCAGGTGTCATTATCTTGCCGCGCCAGGCACCAGATATCACCGAGCCTCTCCTCCCACAGCTTTCTGGAAGACACACACAACTCCAAATTGCACTTTCCTACTCAAAAGGCACATTAGAATATTACAATATTACAGCAGTTAATTTGAGGCCAAAGTAGAAACAGACATCACCTTTTTCCTCTCTGAAGTGCACAGAGAATTCTGGGAGAAATCCCTTTGTTTGGTCCCCGATAACATTGGTCTTGGTACTCAGTATGGGACAGTGCGGACGTACTACATACGTACTAGAACACCAAGCGGCTCATCCAAAAAAAAAAAAGATATAGAAATGCTTTTAAAAAAATGCCACTTGCCTCTATGACCATATAGGTGCTTGAAATTGTACCCCTAGCTAGCAATTCACAATTCATTTGAACCTTTTTTTGCTTGTAAGCTGTACTTAGCAGTACCGAACAATCATACTTTTCGGGGTAATGTGTTCCTTAGAGAACATAGATGCACCTTCACTGTGCCTCCATTTCTGAGAGTGTATTAATATCTCGGCCAGCATATTATTTCCGCAGCGCTGTACTGGGAGTTAGAGTGACGGGGCTCTGGCCCTGCCGTGAACACTGTTGCTGGGGCGGTAATAAGCACAGGAGCCAGGTTTGAGTGAAGAGAGGAGTACACTCATTACTGACCTCCCCCTTACTTTCCACAGCCTGTCCGCAGCCAATCAAACCACACTCGAGCTGTTCGGAGAAAAACCGCGCGTGCAGACCGGCCGCTTGAGTGGGCGGCTCACCTGTGGATTCCCGTTCTGCCACGTGCGTTTTGGATGCCGAAGGTCACGTGACTGTATGTTCCTTACCTGCCGCCTACAGGTAGGTGGTACAGGGGAAATATGATTGTGTTCAATTGGGGTTGGTGTGGGCATCTTATACTCTTACAAATAAAACTGAAAACAAGACCGAAGAAGAGTTACTCAAAACCAATCACCATTATACATATAATATAGGCTAGAATATAGCCCTGTGGCTAAGGTGCTTGACTGGGACTTGGACGGTTGGTGGAGCCACATTACATTATATCACATGTCATTTGGCTGACACTTTTATCCAAAGCAACTTAAATGAACCACTGCGCTACAGGCCGCCCTGTAGCCACAATCAGATGCGCAATCACAATCAGACCCTATCACCCCTGCCCCTGTCCCAGACCCCATCACCCCTGCCCCCACATCCATTACATTGATGGCATTTGGCAGGCACTCTTATCCAGAGCAGTTGATTAGACTAAGCAGGAGACAATCCTCCCCTGGAGCAATTTAGGGTTAAGGGCCCAACAGCTGTGCGGATCTTAATGTGACTACAGCGGGATTCAAACCACCGACCTTGCGTGTCCCAGTCATTTACCTTAACCACTACACTACAGGTCACCCACCTCCTGCCCTACACCCTAACACCCCAGACTCAATAACCCCAGCCCCTGTCACCCATGTCCCTGTCCCAGACCCTATCAGCCCAACCGCTGTCCCAGTAACCTGGAACCTTCCTGTTTAGTCTGTGGAGGGTGGTGTATCCTCCTGCCATGATGCCAAGAAATGCAACCCAGCCTGCCTCAATCATGCATTTTACTTTTTATGAATAAATTCATTGATAATTAGCATGTATGTACATTATAAACTTGAGATGTTTGTGACCAATTACATTTTATTTTTTATTCCATGGACTGTATCAAACATCAATCCAAGTGTGTCGAGTGTAATTTCACAAAGTATTCAATTAAGACTAATTTAGCTAGTTTGGTGGCTATTCTTCAAAGCTCTGCTGATCAAAAATAATTGATAAAACATGCACATTGGTAAATATAATATCACATGGCAGGCAACCAAACTAAATTCATAAGCCAAGAGCTTTTCTGAATCCTGACCTACCGATTCTTCCAAAGCAAATAAGTCACCCAACCGTGTTCATGGGTTATTCAAGTCTGTTCCGTTCAAGTCAGGGCACTTGAACGGAACGATTCACATTCTCACAGGAAACGTCATTTCGGGCAGATGCACAAACTAACGCTGATTACAGTATTGTCCCCGTTAAAATATTCAGCTCACATTTGCATGTATAAAGGTTTTTTCAGGGAAAATTATAAAAAGATTAAATTGTGTTGAGGTGTGAATAACACGTCGGTTTCTCTGTTCATTTAGACCTTCCAAAAAAAAAAAAAAAAAACCCAGATCCTGATTTGCATGATGCACAAACGGGCATTGATCGCACTATTACCATTACAATCCAACGCCTGGCCAGACGTGTGCTTAACCAGGTGCGTAGCGGTGTGCGGAGAGAGAACAAATGACCATCTGGTGCATCTCAGTCTGACATGAGCGCGTGTTGGGGACGAGAATATGAAATCAACAAAGCGTGAAAATGATCAAATAAAGCAACAAGGCTTTAGATAATGGCCACTGTACACTCTCAGATAAAAATGTGGTTCTTTGGCTCGTCTCCATTGAGGAAGCCATTTTAGTTCTTTCTGGAACCCTCTATCATGGGTGTGAAGTGTGAAAGCTCCCGGACAAAGAACCATTTTGCCTGACAAAGAACCCTTAAACTAGATAGGGTTCTTCTATGGACACGCAGGGTTCCTTTTCGGATATGTTTTTCAGAGAGTGGAGTGGAGTGGAGCAAAGATTTGGAGCAGCCTGCTTCGACAGCCATTTTATGTCCTCCCATTTCCAGTCTAGTTAGATTAGATTGCTGGTATAGATTATTGTTATTATTGTATTATATTGTTTGTGTTCATTTGTGGCGGCACGGATGGTGCAGTGGGTAGCACTGCTGCCTCACAGCAAGGAGGTCCGGGACCTCTCTGTGTGGAGTTTGTCTGTTCTCCCCGTGTTTGCGTGGGTTTCCTCTGGGTACTCCGGTTTCCTCCCACAGTCCAAAGACATGCAGGTCAGGCTGATTGGAGAGTCTAAATTGCCTGTAGGTATGAGTGTGTGAGTGAATGGTGTGTGTGCCCTGCGATGGACTTTTTTAGAACAGAATGACAAATTATTCAGTGTGATACAAACTCAGTGGTACTGACAATAACCCTTTAGAAGGCGTTTTTTTTTCATTAGTCATGTTGCGGACATATAGCCTGCAAGCAAGGGTTAAGTTTCCTGGAATGTCTTTATCAACTTGACAATTATTGTTGAATAAAAAACTTTAAATAATGGCCACAACATAAGTACTCATAAAACATATGGGCTTACAGCCAATAACATCAGGATTAGATGAAATCCGAATTCACTTTTATCTACTTCACTAAGCATTGTTTTCAGAAACTTTGCACTTTTTCACAGAGTAACATAGATTTCCTCATTGTGCATATTGGAAAGGCAAGATGCAGGATAAGCTCTTGGGGGAAAAAAGCTCCTGTTTACTGTAAAAAGTAAAAATAAAATGTTGCTGAACTGCAGCTGTTTGGGACCCTGGGGCCACAAGACAAAGTATTCCAGACCCCAGCTGGAGGTTCAGAACGGTGTTCCGTAGTCACCATGGAAACCCACTGGGGGACTTGACAAGCATGGAGAGCATTGTTGATCTTGAAGGCATTGACAATCTTGGCATAACCCTTTGCTCAAGTTTAATATCTGTAAATTGATTTTTTAAAATGCATCTGGAATTGTATGTGCAGGAGTGCAGAGCTGTGTATGTCTGTGTGCGCGTATGTGTGTGAGTATGAACGTGCGTCTGTGTTTGTGTGTGTGTGTGTGTGTGTATGTGTGAACGTGTCTGTGTGTGCACATGCGTGAGTGTGTGTCTGGGTGTGTGTGAGTGTAAGCATGTGTGTGTATGTGTTTCTGTGTGTGTGTGAGTGTATGCGCAAGTCTGTGCGTGCGTACGTGTGTATATGCGTGTGTGCACATGCATGTATGTGTGAGTGTGAGCATACGTGTCTGTGTGTGTGAGCATGCTTGTGGGTGTGAATTTGTGTGTGCACATGCGTGTGTGTGTGAGTGTGTGTGTGTGTTCTTGCATGTATATATGTGTGTGTGTGTAGTAGAGAACGGGCTGAAATCCAGACAGGGTAACCTTGATGACACCCTTCATTACGCAGTAAATCCTGACGACCTGTCAGTGCTGCTGAGGAGCAGATGGGAGGGAGGGCATCGCCCCGCGTCCTTTAGGGCATCTGAGAGAGAGAGAGAGAGAGAGAGAGAAAGAGGGAGAGAGAGTGAAAGAGAGAGAGAGGGGGAGAGAGAGAGAGAGAGAGAGAAAGAGGGAGAGAGAGGGGGAGAGAGAGAGAGACCTTACGGCTCAGCCCATCTCTTTCCGCAGATTGTGTGGAGCTCCTCGCTCGTCCTTGTCAAAGCTCTCTGACAGTAGGTGGCCTCAGCCCAGACCGGCCTTGTGGTGGGAGGGAGGAGGGGATGGGGGACTGGTGGGGAGGTTTGTGGGGTTGTAGGGTTGTAGGGTGGGGGGGGGGGTGGTTGGGGGACTGGTGGGGCGGTTTGTGGGGTTGTGGGGGGGAGGGGCAGGAAGTTCTGGGACAGGAAACTGGAAAGAGCTGAAACCTGAGAAACGGCAGATAGTGCCATGGAGACAAACACCTGGGAGAAATGCACACCGTCGTTTTGACTTGCATTTTTTTGTGCTCATGCGGACACACAGGTATACACACACACACCCTTTCATTAGGGGTCATCCAGGAAATCATCTAAGAAACACCATTGGTGACATTCGCTCTGAGAAAAAGGTAAGAAAGTGCCTATGTAAGATACAGGGTGGTACCCTAAAGGTACATAAATTGTACCCCTCTTTTGTAAAAGGTACTTATTAATATACAAATACAACATCACTGTTCTCTCAGGGTACATTTGGCGAATTTGTTCCCAAAAGAGCGAAAATGCACCTCCACTGTACCTTAAGCCTTTGTTGTATACTCTGAGACATGATCAAAACCAGTAAATTCACTGATATTTACCTCAAGTCTCCAAGGTTTTTTTCCTCAGCACCCAGCCCTCCCCCCGACAAGAATGTTGATATACTGTAATTCTGTAAGTGCAAGGGACTACATCAAACTGGCATTAATCATTAAAAAGTAAGTTTGACAAATGTATGTAGGGCATTGGGATGGCAGCATTTCAGACTTTCGGAGTTGCAGCAATGGAAGCTCTCTGATCACAAGTGGCATTTCAATCAAGGCACTCTATAAAGATATTAGCAGTCAGCGTAGACTCCCTCTTCCCCTGGCTTCCTGGCCAACTTTAATGAAAGCCTCTCGGTGATTTCCTCTTACTTACGGAAATGTGCAGCGGTTAAGATTTTGATCGAAGAAGACGGGACGAAACATCAAGAGAAGCGCTGATGCCAAATTAACACTGTAGCGGCTGGTTTTCACTGATTTTCTTTTTTGAGCCCCCCCCATGAAACAAATAAACAAACAAACAAATGAATGAATAAACAATAAATAAGTTAATAAATACATTATAAATACATTATAAAACGCCACAAAGTGAATTTATTAAAAGCAAAAGTTTTCCATGCATAACAATTCTGTTTTTCCTAAAAATCCTTGTCATTACATGCACTGCCTCACCATAATTGCATTTGATGAAAGTTTCAGAGACAGATTCAAAGAGTGTAAAATGTATATGTGTGACATTACAGTATGCTTAATTATTTCGAGAAATAGAAGGATAATTATTTTGGGGAATAAAATGAGCTTCATTGGACATCATGAATGTTGGCAGTTAAGGAGGGCTTAGCATTTGAATTAGTTTCAAAATTAGATACTGTTGAAAAAAAAAATATTTAAAAAATGGCAAGATAAAAGAAACACTCAAGATGAAACTCAAGATGAATTATTCAATTTATTGCCGTCGGAGAAGAGCGGACATTTTGGGAAGTAGGACAAAAAAAGGGAGGGCTGTAAGAGAAACATTTAATAGCAAGATACAGAGACATAAAGACTAGGCAAATAATAACAACAAGCAGCCATACAAAAACACTTTCAGTGTTGAATATGAGACTGTTGTCAGTTGAAATTTGAAAAGTTGACAGTTGATCGTTACTGTCTGACCAACTGACATTTCTGGTTGTCTGAGGAATGCTGTTAACTTCAATGTTGACACCCAAAGGGTGAAAAGTCCAAATGCTAAGTTTGAAAAGTCAATATTTATAAAATACTCAGATACTGTCCTGGGCACACATATTAATGCTTTACACCACTGCACACTGGGCAGCAGTGGAGCATAATAGTTTCAAGACTGGGCTCCAAGGTTGTAGCTTCAATAGCTGTGCTGTCCAGTGCTGTTGCATCCTTGAACAATGTGCTTACCCTAGGATGTTGCTTCAAGGATTCTCCTGCAGTATGAATGGATTGTATGCATAAAGAACTTAAGTCCGGCAAGTCGCTCTGGATAAAAATGTCTTTGCTGATCTGTTTTCAGTCGCTGCTTCAGTGCCAGAAACATGCTTTTATGCTACTTTAAGAATTGAAACGAAGGGAAATTAAAACTGGACCTCATATTAATGAGCAACTGAACCCTAAGAACAAACTATCCCAGACCATTCATCCCTCCTGCTTTTAACTGGCTTTTCTTAAGTCATCTTGTCTGAAATGTTCGTTTTTGACTCCTGAACTCCAGGCTGCTTGCCAGGGGGGGGAATACAAGGTTTGCTTTTAATTGCAGGTCAATTCAGGGCGAGTGTTGATTCTGTCCCAGAGTCCCGTTCTGTGTGTAAAAGCCCCGGACACTGTGTCAGTTCCACGGTACAGCGTCCCAGAAAGGGTACGACCCTCTTCCGGCCAAAGCTAAAAGGGTAAGACCCTCTTCTGGCAAAGGCTAAAAGAGTAAGACCCTCTTCTGGCAAAAGCTCGACACCAGTCAAGTCTTTCAGATGCGATTTATTCTCTGACTGATGATACCCCTCTATTCCTTTGTCAGACACACAGTGGACCTGCAGTTCAAGCCATACCATTCAGATATAAACATAAAGATGGATTAAACACAGCTATGAAATTGCACAAAAGCGGTGAATGGCTGGGGTTGAGGATGAGTTTTCTTTGATGGTAAACACAGGACCACAGCAAGGCAGAAATTCTTACACAGTGTGCCTTTAATTTTTAATATCCCTTTATTTCGGGCCTTGCAGAGAATCACAGTTTTTTCCGAAGGAACATGTTTATACCTTCACTGGCACTCAGAGAGACATGACTTCAGTTTACCTGTAATTTGTTTATACAAGAGGCAAGTCAAGCACTTTCAAAGGACTGAGAAAGGGAGAACACAAGCAAAAGAAATCTCGGTGGCAGATGCGATCCGGGAAATCCGATTAAAATCATATTCAAAATTCAAATTAATTCAGCCAACTTTCACTCCATTACCATAGGGTGAAAAAAGCTGAGTTAAGTAGTTCAAGCTCTTTTGAAGTCAGCTAGTCGGTAGATGGAATAATCCTTTCAAATCAAGGCTCAAGTTACCATTGGGATCGTCACATGTTCAAAGACGTTTAGAAGTTTACAATCACATGTTATGACACTGCTGTACATAAGCCTTGGTATTTAAATATGACATCGTAACATGCGTGTGCTATAATTTGCCTGTGCATCTGTCAATCATATGCCTGGTGTAGTTAGAGCAGGGGGGTGGTACTCAGCTCCAGGGGTGCTAAGCTCTGCACAGCAGGCAGGGAAACCTTATTTTGCAAGCAAGGCAGACTTTAATGAAGGGCATAACTGTAGCTTGAGAAGGGGCAAATATAGCTGTAACATTTGAATTTACTCACGTTGCAAATTGAAGCGGAGTCTTTAGTATTGTGTGTGTTTGGTTTTTTTTTTAGAAGGGGCTGTGTGGAAAATATGGTGCAATGCTGAATCATGATACTGTTATTCAACACCCCAAAACCCCCATGCAGAAAAGCACCCCCACCCAGCCACATTGATATCAAAATGACCTTGACCCCGCTCTGTTTCATAATATCATAGCAGATGAGGGTGCACAACAACGGCTAACCAGACTAGCTCACACACAAAGGCTAACCAGACGAGCTCAGACACAAAGGCTAGGCTAACTAGGTTAGCGCACACACAGGTGTGAAAGTCAGACAGGGCCCACATACACCCAACACCGGTATCCGCACACCACCGGACAGGCTGACAAAACTGGCACGTCTGGACACCTACGGCTCATAAACCCCGCTAAAACACAACCCTGTCACCCTCATCCGGCTCAGCAGAGCTGGCGACCGCACTCGCCACTTGATTGACTCTAATGGCGAATTTGGAGAGTTGGCACCCACAGAAAGCCGCTGGGATGCTGTCAGTCTAAAGTTAGTGCTGGGAGGCGCGTGACCTGGAAGCTCAGCGGGAGGGGGTGGCAAAATGTCAGCAACGGGGCGATATGAGCCTTTACCACCACTAAAATACCTGTATACCTGCCTACTCTCTAACAGTGGGATGATACATATGATGCCCACCCTTTTCTGACATGGAAGTCAATCAAATCAACCCCCTTGTGTGACCCAGGTTCACAACCATCACTTGTAAACACTGAGGGCTTTGCTCTCCATACAAAATTAATCTGTACTACGGTACTTCAAATCAACGAGTCGTTCAAAACAAAATTTCAGCCCATCTGCTTAATAGGGTATATAGCGTTTTACACCACATTTACTTACAGTAACACCCCTCCTCACCCGTGGGAACAGCATCCTGGATAAAGAAACGCACAAACACAAAGATGTGATACACAGCACTCTAAAGGAGCAGCAGGTAAATGCTGTGTATTCACCCTCAGAGAATTACAGAAGGTCAGATAACTCTCATACGCACGCGCGCACAATAAAAATTCTTTCAAAACACGAAAATTAAGTCCAGTGAAAAGGTTCCCCGAAATGTCAAAACGTACACCACCGTAATTGCATTCAGTCATCTGGCGAGTACATTTTAGCTGAAAGGAAGTTGCTCGGAAGAAAAACAGATTTACTTTATTGAAATGAAAATTTTCAGCCGACCTTTGGATAACTGAAGGGCGCTTGTGCTGAAATGTAGAAAGCGCAATTTTATCATGAGTCTCCATCAGCAAGTAAACCATTTTAACACCTTGATATAAGCCAAGAAAGAGACAATCTTCTTAAGCACGAGGAAATAAAGGCTACATTCCTCAGTTTGCGTCAAGGCTGAGTATTGGCGTTTGTACAAATAAAGATTTTGGACTTTTAAACGAAAACAGTGAATGGCAGATTGCAGTTTCTTTGCTTACAAAGAAATAAATGCAGCATCAGTTAAAAACCCCACTTTGAATTGGCTACGGAATAACTCATTGGAAGTCACGGAAACAATCAACTACCGGCCTGAAAACAATAAATTGTTATCGATCCAAAACCAAGTTCCTCTTAGAGACTTTTCACGGCAGGAACAGTTACTGTAGCCTGTATCCGGTTTTTGGAGACGCACGATGATTCAATAGCAGAGGCAAACCGTGCGCTCAGCACCGGCTGTCTGGACGCTCAGAAACTAGCCTAATGCTATTGAGCAAAGAAAGGCAAAGCCTAAGGGACAAAGTCTGAAAAAACCGCGACACTACCTGTCTACACACCGGACAGAAATAAACAGAAGCGTGATGACAAGATGGAGGCTGATTGCACACAGCCTCTCCTGGGGGAGCCGGCCCAAACGGGGAGACAGAGCCGTCAGCCACAGGAAGGTCAGGACAGAGCAACACTTGCCTATTAAAAAAGTGAAGAAGAATGCAGAAATCACCAGATATTTTTATTCAGCAAAAATAACACTCTTGGAAAAAAAGAAGAAAGATGTCCAGGGCAAGGACTGTATTAGCCCGGTGCCCTGCAAGCAGTTATCAAGATGGTGTTACGAATTAAATACAAATACCTCGGCAAAATCAAATGGGGCGCTTTATAATTTTTAAATTAAAATTTAATTTAATTTATGTACTTGGTTGTATTGCTGTTGTCAATTTGCTCCATTGCCATGTTTATTTGTTCCATTTTTTGGTTTATTCGCTCCGTTTTACCAAGCAAGTGTAAAAGTGTAGACCAGTCCACGTCCTGTGGGCCACAGTGTCTGCAGGCATTTGCTTCAACCGTGCGCTACACTCCCTACATTCACTAATGATCTTATTTACCTTATTTTACCAGAATCAAGCTGGTAAATTGACTAGTGAAATCAGGCAGTGTAGCGCACGATTGGAGCAAATGCCTGCAGACATTGCGGCCCGCAGGACGTGGAGTTCACTAGGGCTGCTGTAGACTCATCAAGCCAATGAATTGAAATAGATTTAACTGAATTGAGTCGGAGAGAAAATGAGAGCGAGTTGGTAGCAGACACTATACACAGCAATGCTTCAGTACAGAGTACATTACAACATGTGTAAATCATTGAGACAAGTAAACACACGTTTATAATAACTTACTATTAACAACTATTTAGTTGACACTTTTATCCTAAGCGACTTGCAGTGGATTAGACTAAACAGGGCACAATCCCCCCTGGAGCAATGTTGGACTAAGGGCCTCGCTCATCATGGCTACACCAGGGGCTTGAACCACCAACCTTGTGGGTCCCAGTCCTGTTCCTTCACCGCTAGGCTACAGGCTGCCCTGTTTAGTCTTGTGCAATTATCATATCACAACAGACTGTCCGTGTGTGCTGCAGAGCACGTAACAGTGCCAGGTCTAGCAGCATTATGCTAGCAGTAACAGCAGTAGTTTTATGTTAATAAAATAGCCATTTTAATCAAGTGAGGCTAAAATTGAACTCAAATTAGTTCAGGGACCACATACATGTGAAAGCTGATTTCATTTTAAATACCATTTACGGCTAGACTCTGCATGAGTTAATGAACTGGCTGAGCCAGAGGTAATCGCTAAGGCCTGATGTCAAATGCAAATTTCCATTTGGCAATAAGAAAACAATGAAAAATCTCAGATGAGCCGTTTATTGGGTCTGTTCAGATGTTAAGGGAGTGGAGTAGAGACTTTACGTAGCATACACTGTTAGTGCACAAATGTGGTAATGGTGACAAAACTTGAATTTAAACGTACAATAGGTACGATTTTTGGGTTAAAACATTGTTACAAGACCATTGTAAATCCCTTCCTAACAATTGAAAAAGGCTCACTGACATGCGTTTATGGTCCTTAAATTCGGGTTTCAAAATATAAAGTTGATGGCCCGACTCTGTACCAAAACATTCTACAGCTGTACAATAATTCAAGCTCATTGGTTGAAAATTGGTTCTAACTTCCACGGCCAATGGCATTTACAGAGAAGGGGGAGGGACAAACAGTGCTGTGGTTTGAGCGTGTTTGTTGCTGCTATTCCTCTCTTGACCGTTAGAAGTCCAAAATTATCAATTGTACCTTTAACAGAGAGTGAAAGTTAAGGAAAAAAGACTGATGGACTGATGGAGTATAGTCAGAATAAAAATGTCAAATGTCAGTACCCAGTACAGGACATCAGTGATGCAGGGGTGACTGGACCCTGCTTCGTCGAATAAGTCGTTTTTGAAGAGAGCGTCACCTAAATAACAATGAAATGAAACCGTGTGCAGCAGCTGCACAGGGGACCGAACAATGAGGGCTGTGCAGGGTTCAGTCAGTAGGGTTTTCCTTGTCACATCAGGAGGAGACTCTTCTGTTCAGGAAGCTACCTGCTCTGGCAGCTGCCCGTGAAGCGGTCCCACACTGATCACGCAGAGGAGCTGGTGAACTGGAAGGCGCAGAGCTCCGTCTGGGAGTGCGCACTTAGCAGAATGCTAAGATTCTCCTCGCTCTTTCTGCTGAGTAAAACAGGTGTGCGTGAACGTAGTAAACTTTGCAGAACTGTAGCCGATTCCAAACAAGTAGTAAATCACAGGATTACTGGGCACTGTTCTAAAAAAGAAACTGACTTAGTTCTGGGTGACTGTCAAAAACAAAATGGAGGTTCAGAGTGATCTCAGCCAGGAGAAAGCAATAAGGTGAGTGAAATCGCACCTGGAGAAAACTCCTCTGTGACTCCTGCTCTCTGAATTCATTACAGACGTCACTGGGGAGCGGTTAATAATTTCTCAAGATGTTCGGCGGCCATTGGGGTTAATTAGGCCTCAGGCTCTAGAGAAGCTTCTGAGAGCGGCAGACTCCAGTACCCCCGAGCACTCCCAGAATCCCTTGCAGATACAGAACACAGTAACCCTCAGTCTCCCCTCGCCTGTGCCCCTTGGCCTGACCCCGCTCATGTACGGCAGCTGGGACGGAGAGTCGCAGGAGAGCGATCGCCCGGTCGTTGCGCTAATCTGCGCTAACGCCGGCTTCACGGAGCCATTCCACAGCAAAGGCACGCCCCCCCCTTTCCCCCCCCCCTTCCCCCCCCCCCCCCCGTGGCCACGAGGGGGGTGTCCGGTCAAACCCTGCCTCCCCACCCGTAGCCCATACAGAGCGAGACGGAGAGAGAGACCCCAGATTTACTCGGCGTAGCAGTTTATAGGACGCCCCCCAGGGGGAACTGTAAGAGCCCGTGAAATGCAGACGGCGAGCCTCTGCCATCAATCTCCGGCAGCCCGGCGTCGGATCAGCGGGCGGCAGAGCGAGACGGCTTGTTTGCGGGACGTCGGGCATGAATATGCAAGGCGTCCTCCGCGCACTATTTTTGGGTCGCCGCGTCAGTCAAGGACAAGCCCGGCCTCCCGCTCGCCGCGTAGCGTTCCCGCGCTAATGCGAGCGAAGGCGAGGCGCTCCGCTTCCCCGGCGCCGAACGTTAGCGCTGCTCCCGGCTGTCGGCGCTGGGGGCCCGGGGAGGGGCGCGGCGAACGCTGGCTAATTCAGCGCCAGCCACCGCTCGCCATCTGCTGACACACATACGAGGCGGGGGATTAGCCCGATCGCCGAGCCCACGCTGTTCTCCTCGGACTCCGAGACGCGCTCGACGACGTGCCGCCCATTTCTGACACGTTCCTTCTGTTCGTTTCATAGTTCTTCCAACGAACGGAATTCATAGTTTCAGGCGTAAAATGTGCATAGAAGTGAATGTAATTTTGAACATTTGTGATGTTTCGGTGTAATCGCGTCTCCTGTATATTGATGACTGACTGACCTTGACAGGAAGCTGTTACTTGTTACATTTCATAATATTACAGCATTTATTCTTATAGGGAAATCAGTGAGAAAGGGTCACTGTAGGTTTCTTTCAGTAGAAAGACCTGGGTCAAACATGCACTGTACTGTAATTAGTTTGGATTCAAATGCTTTTCTTGGTTTGGCTGTTGAATTTTTTTAGTATTTCATAAGTTCCACAAACTCAGTACAAAAAATCTGTAAAAACAACAATAACACAGGTATTCATAAGGTGGAATGTGATATGTCAATGTATCCAGAGTAACTTATAATTGGATTTTATTTAAACTTTTTTTTTTTTTTTTTTTAGATTTAAGTAATTCACATTAAGTACCTTGCTCAGGGGTATGAGAGTTGCACCTCTGGGAATCAAAACTAGAGTACATAATTTGAATTGCCAGGCCAGTTCACTTGTATTGTACATCTGTTTTAAAATCCCAGCTAAAACAAAGCATTCTCACAATGATGCTGCCATGTAGTGGCAATGTTATCGACAAAACATCCCAGTAACATTGTGAGAACATTCTGGGATGCTACCACTCCGCACTTTGGACGTCACATTGACACTGTACTGTATTTAGTTGTGGATTCTCAGATACATAAACAGTGAATTTGACTGCACTAAAATTTACAAACAGGAAAAGCAATGTCATATGAATAGATCCCTACCATGACTAAAAATTCATTTGGAGATTTCCAGAAAGGAAATTGGAATGTTGTCCAGAAAGCAACATTTAGAAAGTGTAATTTTGTATGCCTGTATGAGGAATAATCTTGTTAATCAAAGGCTATGTCCACTCCACTATCAATCTCAATCATCTACCATTAATGCAAGCTATTTTTTAATTGAAAAAGCTCCATTTTAATGATGTCGTTAATCATCTTTATTGATGTTCAGCTGATATAATATCATGCACTTTCTTTATTCTTTAGATAATTAAGTTATTTTTGGATGTTCTTCTTTACCCGAGGAAGCAGGTGTGCATTCTGTGAACGTTTGATTCTTATCTTTATTTAAGTTGAGCCACTGTACAACAAAATGTTTTTATTTAATATTCTCTCTGGGTCAGCTGTTTCTGTGTTAGAATGGGGAAGAAGAGCGATCTAACTGACTTTGACTGTGGAATGATTGTTGGTGCCAGACGAGGTGGTTTGAATATCTCAGAAATTGCTGCTCCTTGGATTTTCACACACAACAGTTTGCAGAGAATGGTGGGAAAAATAAAAAACATCCAGTGAGCGGCAGTTCTGCAGGCAAAAAACCCCTTGTTAATGAGAGAGGTCAATGGCCAGAAGGGCCAGACTGGTCAAAGCTGACAGGAAGGTGACAGTAATGCAAATAACCACACATTAAAATGTAGCGTGCAGAAGAGCATCTCTGAACACATCGCGTCAAACCTCAAAGTGGATAGGCTACAGCAGCAGAAGACCAATAAGTCTAAAAAATACCAAATAAAGTGCTCACTGACTGTACCTTTATCGGTGCACTGCTGTACTTACCTGTCATAACTATTCTGGAAGGATTCATTCAACTAAGAAAAATAAATATCAAGCCAACCTTGGTTCAAGGTGAAAAGAACATTCAAATAAACGCATATGCAATAAGTTGGAGTAGTATGTCAAACGGAACCACCAAAACTGTTCCAGGGATCGAATAAATGGAGAAAGAAAAACATCCTACAAACTTCAGTGATGCATTTGATTTTCATTTCCTTATGCAGAGCAAAATAATAACACATTTCAAATTCATCACAGCAATATAAACACAAACATTCCATACATAAATATAAACACTCAAGTCAATTTACTTGTGGTTTACAGGGAGATTCCAAGGCAACACAATGATTGAACAGGTGGTTTTATGAACATTTCTGGTTTGAAGAGTATGGGTAAACATTATTTTTTTTCCCCCTTCAGTAGTATGCATTTTGCTTGATTAATCACATACATCTGGGTCCTTGGTGACGATATTTGAGGATTGAGCCATTTCCTGGGCTAATATCTATTAGCACTTCCCTAATTGTCCACACCTGTTGTAATCAAACAGACACCAGTTCTCATTTTGGATCTGTCTCATTATTGTCTGCACACTGAAACTTACGTCAAATCGCACGTTCGTACTGGACATTTGTTATTAAGCCTTTTCCTTCCAGTCTCCCTGCTTTTTAATGTTTGAGTGAGTAGATTTTTTCATCCATAAGGACTCCTTACACAGACAACTTCACGGTGACTAGCACAAAATAAGGAAAGATGAAGCACACAGGATGCTCAGAGCAAAACAATGTTTAATGCAACAGGGGAAAAGGCTGATCTTTCAACGTCTACGACGTCTACTTATTTGCACTATACCTCAGAGTCAAGAGTACTTGAGTATATATTATTATTTTCCTGGCTGTTGAGCACCTTTTCATTTTCGTATAGTTAACTGGCTTGAAGTGCGTTTGGGGACCCTCCCATTTCGCATTACATTTTTCATCCACTTGTTAATTTTCAAATGAATGTTAAATTGAACAATCTTCCATTTCAATGCTTTCGTTGTTAAAATGTATTCAAAACCCATCATCCTTGATATTTGTTCATTAATAAATAGCCACGGGGGATTTTTCCAGCAAGTTTGCATGAAACATGACTGTGGCCTGTATAACAATGCAGGATTACTGAGTTGGCTGGATAACTGAGTAAAACCCGGAACCGTGCTTTTTCATGAGTCCTTCGTCCAGATTTACTGGGTTTTACTCAGTGCAGTTATGGAGCTACCTCAGTAATCCTGCTTTGTGATGCAGGGCCCAGCTAACTCAGTAATCCTGCTTTGTGATGCAGGGCCCAGCTAACTCAGTAATCCTGCTTTGTGATACAGGGCCCAGCTAACTCAGTAATCCTGCTTTGTGATACAGGGCCCAGCTAACTCAGTAATCCTGCTTTGTGATACAGGGCCCAGCTAACTCAGTCATCCTGCTTTGTGATACAGGGCCCAGCTAACTCAGTAATCCTGCTTTGTGATACAGGGCCCAGCTAACTCAGTCATCCTGCTTTGTGATACAGGGCCCAGCTAACTCAATAATCAAGTGGAAATGCCTGAAAATGAAATAATATTGAGATATCACGAAAAAAGTTGAGAGTCGGCCGAGGTGGAAAAGTTGAAGTATCGAAAGAGAGAAGATCCGAAGAAGGGTGATGGAAACCGATGAAAAGTGATATTTTAAAATAAAGCATGACGTGGCTGGGGGCACAGGGCAGCTGGTCCCAGCTGGCGCTGTTTTCATAACCTAATCTTGTTCCTGTTCAGAACATTCAAAAAACGGTACTTGATGGTTTTTCCTGTTTTCTTTTTCCCGACTTCTCGGAAATCCGCTCTAACATTTGCGAAGCGTCCGGACGAGTGGCCTTGAGTGGGCGCTTGCAAAAAGTCTGCACAAGCACCTGAGTTTGGCACAGTCCTGCAAATAGCAAAATAACAATGAACGGATAATAACTAGGCAGCTGTGGGCGGGGATGTGGGCAGTGCACAGTTATCCTTGGCAATGATTTCTGCCTCTCCTCCACTGGTGCCATTTTACAGGGACCTGCCTGCTGGCATTTTCCCTGCTCTTAATGAACGCACTTTGCTGACAGAAGGACCGGAGTCTCCTTTTGGGATTAAGGGATTGTTTTTCTTCGAGATTTCAGACTTGGTTGTTGTAGCCACTGTAGGCGGGGGTACAGAACGAATTGTCCTGGAACGTTTCGTCATTTTTATGATATAGTGTGCATTTAATACACAAATTAAGCATGCAGTCTTGTTTGACTAAGTGGTCATCCAAGGGCTTGAACCTGCATTTCCGAAAGTGACTTTGCAATAGCTCAGGTCGGTTATTTATTCCGGAAATGAAAAAATGATCATGATGAAAAATGCAGCAAGGCATTGCATTTGACTGAATGGAATAAATAAATTTTCACTCAGTGAGCACTTTATTCGACTTATTTTTTAGAGTTATTGGTCTTCTGCTGCTGTAGCCTATCCACATAAGAGGTTTGACGCGTTGTGTGTTCAGCGTGCTCTTCTGCATACCACTGCTGTAATGCGTGATTATTTGTGTTACTGTCATGTTCCTGTCAGCTTTGAGCAGTCCACTGAGCAAGGCGGGTTTTTTTGCCTACACGGGATATTTTTTGTTTTTCACACCATTCTCTGCAAACTCTAGAGCAGGGGTCACCAACACGGTGCCCGCGGGCACCAGGTCGCCCCCAAGGACCACATGAGTCGCCCGCAGGCCTGTTCTAAAAATAGCACAACTCACTAGTGAGCTGCATCTAAAATTTAATTTTATTCTGTTGCTATTTTTTTTAAATCACACTTGCATTGATATAGATTTAAAAATCACAATATCTTAAAAATATGTTTATTATACATGAAGTTTACATAAGTTTAGGTGAACTCTGACCTACTCTAGTTCAAAGGTCAGTATTGTGCGCGTGACAAAACAAACTGGTAGCCCTTAGTATGACTCAGTACTCATGTAGCTCTCAGTTTCAAAAAGGTTGTTGACCCCTGCTCTAGAGACTAGTCGAGAAAAACCCAGGGGATCAGCAGTTTTTGAGATATTCAAACAAATTGCACAATAGGCTGCACCAATTTACTGAGACAGTGTGAATAGCCTTCATAATGAACAAAAATGTAACTTGCAGTAGCAGTAGAACATAAGATCATGTTCCCAAAGCTGCTCATGTGTCACGTTTCAGGTCTGTCTCGCCATGTTTTATGTTTATTCATGTTGTCTTAGTCACGTAGTGTCTTATCATGTATTATGTTAGTCTAGGTTCGTCATGTTGTTTAGTTTATTTCTTGTTACGATTTATTTTCTCGTCATGTCTAGTTATGTTTCGTTACGATTATATTACCTTGTTATGTTGAATGGTTATCGTCTTAGTTTCGTTTTGTATTATGTTTTGATTTATGTTTATTGTTACGTTAACTGGTCGTTGTTTATGCATACACTTTTACATGTCTTTCCGCAAACCTTGCGTTCCGCCTTTTCTCTCTCGCTCCTTCTGTCATTCACTCCCTAATTATTTCCATTTGTCTATTTACTAAAACGACTAATGCTAGATCAGGATTGGGTAGAAACTAACAAGACTAATCATGTGTTCATGTTACCTTACGTTTCTTGTGCATGTCATTTACTAATTTACTAATGCTAGGGCAGGATAGGTTTATTACTAACGATTACTAATCTCCTTGTTAAACTTGTCATCCATCGCACCTGTTTTCCATTTCCTTGCTACGCTCTAACTAATTGTCTACACCTGTCTACACCCGCATTTATAGCCCAGTCGCGCAACTGTTCTTCGCGAAATTGTCTGCCTCTAGTTTTACGACGCAACTCTTGAGCATTATTTTCTGATTGATTCACGTTAAGATCCAAGCCTGGTTTACCGACCATCGTTATTGATTTCTGTTTCATTGACCATTGTTTGTTTTTGACCACGTCCTCGCCTACCGTCTTTGTACTTTTGCCTCGCTGATTGTTTTATGGTTTCGACTTCCGCATTGCCCTCGACTACGACTCTGCCTGCCGTCCGCCTGTACATCTGCCCCGCTGACAGCTCTCCTGCTACCGGACCTCCCTGCACGTTTACCGACTACGAGTTTGCCTCTTCCCTCGGCACCGTGCTGTTTGTTTGTTTAATGTTTGTTTGGCTGGATCTACATGTATGGACATTGCTTGTTTTGACTACGCTCCTGGGATTCGTCCCGAATAAAGCCCTGACGGGGCTTTATCTAACCTTTGTTTCTGAGTCGTGCATTTTGGGTCCAACCCCCACGCACCCGTCTCATCATGTCTGAAACGCACATTTGTGGTACGGTAGCTAAAATAGTTTTAGGTATGTTTAGATTTAGGTTTTTATAGGCTAGACTTCGGTGATTTATTTGTCCTCTGATTTAACATGGGGCAAGTAAAATGTGGAATCTCTTGACAAGTCCCAGGACGTTGTGGAAAATAAATAAATGTAATGTACTACGTGAATCGCGACGCGTTTCAGGAAACTCTCGTATACAGAGCGAATGTCTTGATGAGATGCTACCAGACATTCTTACTGCGACAACATGCTTCAGGATGCTGACCCCATGATGACGCAAAATTGAGAATTCCTCTTGGAAGCCTGGGAAGCAACTGGAAAACGTTTTGCCACAGTTTCTGTTTTGAAAGATATGTTTCCTCCCAACAGTTTGCAATGTTTGGCAACAACTTGGAGTTATGTTTGCTCCCTTTTGGTGGGTGTGTCGGGGGTGTAGCCCGAATCAATACAGATCTACGCCTGTACTCTAAAGCCTTCTCAGACGGCATTGGAGCAAACCATGCCTACATCAGTCAGTCCGCCCACGGTTTGCAGGATGTTCAACGTGCCACCATTTCTGTTTTACATAAAGGTTTTGCTATGTTTTGTCAGGGCTGAACATGACCCTGGTCCGTCTTGTTCGGTGTGCTGCACAATTGTTAATCAAACAATTGTTTTTCTGTTTCACATGAACAGAAGGGACAGGATTTTGAAATGATAGAGCTCTACATAAGTTGTGCTGATAATGTCTGGGTAATTATTTGAGAAAGCAGGTGAATACTGAAGAGTGGATGTGACAAATCCCTTTCTAGACAGAAAATACCACTGAGAGGCTTAATGGAATGAATGCAATACATTTTTATCGTAATTTCCACAAACAATTTCCAAACAATTTGGAGCAATTTGCCAATGGCCACACACACGTGGTGTGTATTAATCAAGTGAGAGAACATAATCTGTGACCAATCAGCATCTAAGGAAAGGCTTTCAGTCCCTCCCATTTCAAGATTAAAACAAGTCAACACTTAGTAAGGTTTAAAGACTCCAAATTTCTCTGCATATTGTGCAGGGAAAAGAGTACAAAATGTATTAAAATATATTGTGGTGAGCATGGCTTTCCAAAGCAGTCAATGCTTAGCCTTGTCAAAATCAATGGCAGAACATTCACATGCTGCTCAGTTTAAACCAGTTTAAAGTGTCCTCGTAGCAAGGCTGAAAAACTGCCAATGGCCAGTGGTTTCATGAGATTTGACACATTACAGTTAAACTGATTGCAGTTAAACAAGCGATGGATGCCGTGCTGGTCCTCATAGATTGTCATGAGTAGCACATTATCAGCGACAAGTTATGTAGCATTCATTAAAGCCAGGATATTGTGTAGCATTGTCTGGGCTCCTTAGAGCTAATTTGGCAGGAACCAGCGCCGTAACGCCCATGGGTTCCCTTCACACCAGATTACAAGAGCCGTGTGTCCCCCGACCCTTTAACGGACAGAAACTTGCTGGCCTCACAGCTTAGAGCTACCACAGATGCACCATGCCGCCGATTGGTCGGTCTTTAGCCACCATTTCCCCCTGAGTATTCAGTTGTCATTTTGGCTGAAAAGGTACAAGATGAATTAGAGTCATGGAGATCACGCAAGTTACAAACAAAATAGTTTATTCGCAGACAGGTAGGTTATTAGCTTTAGAATATCACAATCAATTACAAAATAAAGAATAGAGATAGAGTAAATAATCATACCTAGCCTGCTTGGACTACACACAAACACAGAGTATAGAATATGCCATGTGGAAAGTCGAATACGATCTTCCGCTGCTACACATACATACATACATACATACATACACAAGACATGTTGTGTGGGAAGTCGAATACGATCTTCCTGATACTTACATACACGTACAATATGCTGTGTGGGAAGTTGAATACGATCTTCCCAGATTGGTCTGTCTCCCTTGCTTTTATGCCAAATCATACGTTTGGAACCAGGCGGCAGTGCCATAAATCAACCTGGAGGGGTGGTCAAATCTGGAATTTAGACCCCCACCCTTGGGGGTTGTTGAATAGGGAAAATGAGATGATTACCAAGAGAGGACGTGTAGGTTTTCCCTTGAGTTACTGAAACTATGGTTTATTAAACTCCATTTGGTATGAAATGTATTTCATCCGATTCCTTGATTTTACCAGATCACATCCATACCAAACAGATTACCCTTATGTTTTATTATGTTGCAGTTATCATGAAACTTCCCTCCTGATTATCCATTTTACATGCAATTCCTGTTACCATTACATAAGACTTAATGCATTAATACAAGGATTACTTGGGCAATGTTGTCAAGGTGTTACCGGGTCTATTTACTATCTTAATAGCAGTTTTGAATATTTAATCTAGGAGAACAGTCACCGGTGTAATGGCAGCAGTGCCCAAATGAGGGCACTGTGGCATTGTCCGGAGTCTTCCCCCTTGGAGGTGCCCTGGTAGTCGGTCACGATTCCCATGACTTATTGACCCCTCAACCAAAACATCTTCCTCTTATCTCCTTGGCCTGACACTCCCCAAATCTAGTTTAAACAACATTGAAACCCCAGCTCTCAGGCCCCTCACAAATGGCAGCCCTTCCTGACCTTAAACACTACGCTACAGGCTGCCCCATCATATCTATGAATGCTGTAGTTGGGAGTTTTCATGATAACTGCATTATGCTGTAAATATGTATTTGTGCCTCTCATGGTAATATACCTTTTGAATAAACCTGATTTGGGTGAATGAAAGGAAAGGAGACACCCCAGACTGTTTGGTTTCTTCTCCTTATCTCCGAAATCCAGGCCTTAGTTCTTGACCCTAAAAGTGAGTCACCCATCTATAATTTACAGCCAAACTCCCAAACTGGTCAGAGAGCTAAAACAAATGGCTTCTACAGAGACAGCTTTTGCCCAGTTTCCCCTCGGCTCCGGAATGGTTATGATATCAAAGGTAGACTGTTACAAAAACTAGACCATTACACCAGTCACACTGAACCAATCATAATAACACCAAACATTACTATATTCTGACCTGGGATTATCATGAAACATCTTTATGCCATCTCCAGTATTTCTGTGCTCTAACCTGTAAGGAATGTGAGAAAAGGGGGGCCCCCAGGGCCCAAGAAGGCTCCTCTAAGAATCCTTCTCTAGCTCTCCCCCACAGGCATGTGTGCCAACGGTGGGGGCTAACAATGTGTGCTCCAGGAGGGGGAAGCTGTCAGCAAGCTGACCAGCGCATGAGACCAAATGTTACTTATGACTGGCTACAATATTGCATTCATACTAGTGACAACTAAATTTAAGCTATTGCAATTTGAATGTAAAGAAATAAAAAACAAATCATTATATTGAATATGAAATTATGAATTATATGAAATGTTGAATTCTTCAGTTTGAAGTTGTACAAGTGGGCCCACTAGTGTACAGATTTTTTACTCTTCATCTTCAGCTAGCTCAACATCAGTGTTTAAAGAGAAGAACTTATTAATTATTTGGCGAGTGCTTCCAGAACAAGGAATATGTTTTTATCTCGATTCCTTCAGCCATGAAGGGATACAAATGTCTCAATATATTATATAAAAATAGACAATAAATGACTACAACGGCAGTTGGGGAAGTTTACTCAAAGTTGTGCGTCATTTGGGCCAGACGATGGGTTCCTGCAGTTTATCTGTAATTACATTCTGTGGTGTACCGAGTCATGTAGAATTATTTCCTTTAAACCACAACCGTATTAACAGGGCTGCCAAAATGTTTTGCATTTGTCAGTCAGATTCAGTCATCTGTATGCATCTGCTGAGTTTAAAAGCTACTGCGGCTATTACGATTATGCCAAGTAAGGTGTTCGGGAAGTGGAAAAGGGTGTGCTTGTTATTTCTTTTTAAGATTCTCCAGTATATAAATTTTGTCTGTATTAGAACAATTAGCCAGCCCCTGCCAAGGCCTTCCCAAACTTCCGAACCCTGAAGAGCCACTCTGAGAGAAGACAAAATGATACATGACCAGCGAAGTCATTTAGGAGACGGCGACCTTTGACCTTTGACCTTTGACCGCTGAAGCGATTCGCAGGTAATCCTGTTAAAAGTCAGCCCACAGTGCAGCAATTATTTTCCGGCCCGTTGGGATGCGTCTGCCGCGTGTGACGTTGCCGGGTGACTTTGGGGGCAGGGCACCATGGGGACGTGTGCCAGAATTAGATCCCAAGGATAATGTCGAGTCATGAGCGCCGTGCGGACTTTACGACCCCGTCAGGTGAAACGGAAAAATCCGCAGGTAATGGACGGGTGTGATCCCGCAGTGGTATGCAGATGTCTCTTCTCCACATTCAGCTATGGTAGCACAGTTCTACTCCCCCCACTGAGAGACTTTTTCATTTTTAGATTCAATAGACTGAGAATACTTCCCACAAGGAGTCTCTACAAAACACAGAATTTAATGCATAAAAGCGTTTACATCAGTTTGTAAAAAGGGGGTCACCCTGTGATTTGTATATACCAGGGGTCGGCAACCCTTGTCCTGGAGAATGCTGGAGTGCGCTGCTTTTTGTTTTCACCTTAAAATCAACAACCAAAACCAGGTGTTAACTGCGTTCATTGACCAATTAATTGCAGAGTAACAACAACATCCCGCGGCTCTCCTGGACCAGGGTTGCCGACCCCTGATATACACAGTACATTATGGAATTAAAATGGCCTGGCAGTTGGTGTATGCTGGGACAACATGCACTTTAATACACTAAGCAAGGACTAGAATTGCCACATGTACAAAATAAATAAAAATATGGAAGTGTCCCTTTGTTATTTTATTCACAATAAAAGCTCACTCATAACTGTGAGCCTGACTAACCTCACTCAGAAGTGGCTAACCTCCACAAATTTAATAATAATAATGTAAAATGTATTACGCGCTTTTCGCTGAGTGAACAATCTCAAAGCGCTACATATAATGTAATATTAAGGATATCAAACAGCAGCAACAGCAGCTTCAGTCATACAGTGCACTAATAAACCGACGGTCTGTTACTCCATCTGATGAAATACGGTTTTGTGTAGGCCGGATTCCAACAGCAGGCAATGCCTCAAAGCTAACCCCCTCTCTGGTGGCGCTCTGGTCAAACTGAAGCACACACTAGGCACACCTGGCAGGCTCATAACTATCCAGCAACCATAATATGAGTTGCACCCAAAAAAGCAAAACACTTTTTCTCCACTTCTCATAATACAAGTCTCCAGTGATCCAGAAATCCTAAGCTTGCCTTTTTAACCGCTGTGCAGGACCGATAAATATGAGGCCCACAACAGAAGGAATGGGTCTCTGGGCATTGCTGGGGAATTCTTTGATAAGCCCTGCAAACTCCGGGCTCCGTAGATTGTTTTTTCTTTCACCATAACCTCAGGCAGGTAGATAAGATGTCAATTTGAATCGACGGTCTTCAAACAAAAGGCACTGCAGTGGCAACACGGCGGGTTTGTAGTAAACATTGGGGGGGGGGTTATAGTAAGTGCCATAGGTCTGTTTGTAAGCATTTTCCGGGAATGTCGTGAGTCCGTCGGGGAGTTTAAAAGCCAGAGGCAGGAAGTCTGTTTGCACGCTGGCCTGTTAAAGCTGCAGCACTAGAGGTGGAGGCCAAAGGCGTGCTCTCGGAGTGTAATCGACCTTAATCCCTGCGATTCCTCACCATGAACAAGAGTTTCTCTGCCTCCCATTCAGACCCCTCATCACTGTAAACTCCCATTCTCCTTGATTGCCCATTAAGGGCTAGGATTACCCTTCAGTACTTCATGAAAGAACCATAATTATAGCAGGGATATGGGGTCACATTAAATATTTTTTGATGATATTAGAAACCGGTTATAATGTTGAAATTCCGTTGTAATTATTATTTTTATGGGCAGTGCAAAAAAGGCTGCAAAGGTATCAAGATGCAATTAAGAGAAAAGGACTTAATGTAGACGGGTGATGTTCGTTTAATCCAAACTGCTTGCTAATCACAATAAACCAAGCATGACCTTAGAGGCCTTTACAGTCTACAGTTCATTTCCCGTCCGAGCCTGTGAATATCCCCCATAGTTTAGTCTTTGCCAACCACCAGGTGTCCGTTGGGAAGGGGAGGTCAGTTAGCTGTCCAACTTCTAGCATTTTCAAAATCTTAGCATTCGCATTACTTTGTGTCAATGTCTCACTCACCCCAGAAGACACCCAAATGAAACACTGTAGCCTAATACCCTCTAAAATGCGCTCTAGAACGGTCATTTTTCACACAAAACTGTCACTTTAGCTGTCCAGCTATTATTCTTCAAATCTGACCTCAAGCCTTTCTCAACTCCTGACCAGAGGTTCAAAAGTTAGGGGACCAGGCTTGTTCCTCATCCACCATTTTTTAATGGTTAGCTGCACTCATGTCTAGAGCCTTGCTATGGCACACAGTATTGTAATCAGTGTTTAATTTTAATCACATTTAGATCACTCATCTGCTGTCCGTGTGGTTTACACAGTCGTTAGACCAGTGCTTTGATCATTTCTACAGAGGTAACGTTCAGTTGGGTAGGAATGTTTTGATGTAGCAGGTGGCTCTTGTCACTGTTGTCAGTATGAAGGCCTGGTTCATGGAGGTTAGGGCTGAGGAGATGAGTTGACCCCTCTGTCCACTCCCACCCATCAACTGAATGAAACCCCATTGAGAACGTTTAAGGCAAAACTGCAAGCGATGTGTGAGCAGGATCTTGAGAACCAAAAATAGCTCTGAACTGCTGTGAACTCAAAGGTGCTATAGCAAGCAATGCTTACATCCCAAGGATGACAGTTCCAAAGTGGTGAGAAGACAAAAATGTTACAAGGTATTAAACTAGTGGCTTTCCCACTCTACATTGCTCTTGGCACTGTACAGTAAATGCTCCATGAGGGGTTTTCTGGTAAGAATGTGATTTCAAGTGCTTGTAAAAATATAATGTATGTGTGTCCATGTGTATTCCTGCTGAATGTCATGTCACAACCTAAACATTGCTTGCTGTGGATGTGTGTGTCCATTCAGTAGAGACAGGAGGAGGCAGGATGAGAACATTCGACAAAATGTTTAATTTCCCCTCAAACCCCAACACAGGCTGTAAGCAGGGAGGGAGTTTGAGTGAACTGAATTCCTGCCCTCGGTGAAGTCATGCACTCAGCCTTGCGTTAACAGCCAGCGACACTTTAATACGCAGATTAGCGGCCCCTCCCTCCTTCAGGCGGAGAGGAGTCACACGCCGCATCTGATCGCTTACTCCGCGATCCCATTAAATTAGCATCAAAACACACACCGCCATCTTGCTTTTTCCCTTCACCGACTGTAAGGCCCGTGCAGGCTACCTAACTCTCTCGTTGCACAGAGGAACAGGAACGGCTATTAAAACACATAGAACACACTGAGCCGATTCCTGACCCAGTGCATTTTCGATTGTGTTTGGTTTCATATTTATGTTTAATTTTTTTCTGTGATTATTGACACACATTTAAAAACATAAGAAATATGCTCACAATACTGGGGAAGAACATGCAGAGACCTTGATAATAACTAATAACGAGCTGGAAAATAACCCCTGTAAGGGAAGGCTTAGGGTTAGCACCATCGCACAGCGGGTCAGATGGTAAATGGTAAATGGTTGGCATTTATATAGCGCCTTTATCCAAAGCGCTGTAGAATTGATGCTTCTCATTCACCCATTCATACACACACTCACACACCAACGGTGATTGGCTGCCATGCAAGGCGCCGACCAGCTTGTCAGGAAACATTAGGTAACAAGTGTTACGACTAGGAATTACACACATTGACATTCCTTGTTTTCTTTTGGTTTTTCTTTTTTTGTTTAGCACAGATGTTCTGTTTCCAGCAGGAATGACCTTCTTCTCAATGACAAACCCACCACTGCTGTTCCAAAAAGCCAAAAGGCCAGATTATGCTCTCAGACTACAGCTCTCGGTACCAGTACAATCGGCCAACTCCAGATGCTCATGTCTGCTGATTGCTCTCTGACAGTGCTTCCAAAGAGTCTTTTGGCAAGGAAGTGGCTTCTGGTGGTAGATCTGGAGAATGTGTCCCAGATTTTGCCAGTCTAAAACTGTGGGCCCTGAGTGCATGTGGCTTACCAAATGACTGACTTAATTTACAGGGCTGGGGACAGAGGAACCAAACGGAAACCGAGGGATAAGGTGAAAACGGCAGCCTTTAATGAACAAAGGGCAGATCCAAAACGTAGTCCAGGGACAGGCAGCGCTCGTAATCAAGGCAGACAGGTACGTGCAGGACAGGCAAACGTACAAAAACTACATCCAAAGCAGAGTCAGGCAGAGAATCAAAAACCAACAATCCAGAAACAGAGCAGAACCAGACAGAATTTAACAGGGGCACGGGGAAGCGGAAGCTAGAACCGGGGTAGAGAAAAACAGGGCAGAACTTGGGAACAGAGAGCGATGAACTAGCATCAGGAACGGAAAAAGACAGGCTTAAATAGAACAGAAATTAACAGACAATGAGAAACAGGTGAGATGAATGACAAGAGACAGGAAGGAAGTACATATGGAGTGGGAGGAAACAGGAAACGGACTACGGTGGTCACAAAGGGGAACAAGGAACGACAACTTGTACAAAAACAGACACAGAAAAACACAGAAACTGACATTGCTGTGTGTGGGAGCAAGACACAGTACAGGTGTATAGCAGTATTGCCTGACTTGTGAACATCAGTAAACCTGTTTTTTTTTGTTTTTTTTCAAGTTCTTTGTCTTTTCCCCCTGGTGATGGAGGCACTTTATACAATTTTTAGTAAAACAGTAAGCCATGTGAGGTCACAATTCAATTTCCTAAGGTTCATATTAAAACTTATTAAAACTTAAAACTTAATTTAGGATTGTTAATAAGTGGAATCTTTTTAGAGAGGAAAAATAAAATCTCATTATCTAGGCAATTACGCAAGTATAAAACAGCCCTTTAAAGCAAAGAGCAAAGAACATAACTCACGACATTAGTTTTACACGGCCTTCTATGATCTTTATCAAGGAAATAAAGTTGCTATTACTTCTTCTTCATTTGCACTTTAAATTATGATCGCAGACCTTGCACATAACACCTGATATGAGGTTCATTTATCTCCACTGTATAGTAGTACTTTTCCTGTTTTTGCTTAATCCTGCAGCTAATTTCAGTGTAACTATGCACAGCAAATCTCTATGTCTATTGATCTATGTAACCATGGTGACGGTATTATTATTATTATACTCTAATTATTATTATTAAATATGATTTACTGACTACAATTAAAGTAACATGATCAGAACTGGGCCTTGGCGCAGGTCACTTTGTGCAATTACGTACACGCACATTAATAACCCGAACTGCCCCCAGTTATGGCAATACTGGATTATGGGGGGGAGCTTTTTCTGAGGAGAACAGAAGGCGGGGAGATTCCTTCTGCTTTGTCTCTGTGTTGTTGCAGGAGAGAAACTGTTAATTATGCGATTCAGGGTGTCACCTAATTATAAGAGAGAATACATGCATGTTCTAATGAAGCATTTTTAGCCATTTTCTTTTCAGCCAGTTACCCGTAATTAGTTTCATTCATTAGTCCTCTAGATTCACTCGCTCGCACACTCACTCATTCATCAAACGTACTTTTCAAATTGCTGTACATACTGTATTAGCTCAGTTACGTTGATATTTAAAACACACATTTTAGCCTGGAATCATTCAGTAGTTTGTTCAGTTTAGATTGGACATCACTGCCTTACACTTATTAGCACTGCATGCTGAAATACAACAAAATTAATGATCTCATGAAAATCGTCTCGCTGTCTCATTTCAGCTTGTTTGTTTGTTCCTGACTGACATAATAAAATAACTCCTTAAATCCTCCTTAACTATATCTAAAACAATGTGTGTGTGTGTGTGTGTGTGTGTGTATGTGCACGTGCACGTGCACGTGTATGTATGTGTGTGTGTGTGAGAGAGAGAGAGAGTGTGTGTGTGTGTGTGTGAGAGAGATAATGTGTGTGTGAGAGAGAGTGTGTGTGTGTGTGTGTGTGTGTGTGTGTTGTGCATGCATGGTCAGTTAGGTGTGATTAGAAAGGCTTCATGAAAAGTATGCCAAGAATATCACAAAGGTTCTCTTCCACTGGTGGCTTGTTCAGCGTGGTCCTAGGAGGAGCAAAAGGGAAAATAGATTATTTGCAGGTTGGCACTGCACTCAGTTGTTACCTAAAAAGGTTTCATTTTTGTCAGAGTAGAAGACCGAAATTCTCCCCAAAGATTGTACTATACTTTAAAGGTGCATTATACATGTATTCATTCATTATCCTAACCTGCTTATCCTGAACAGGGTCGCAGGGGGGCTGGAGCCTATCCCAGCATACATTGGGCAAAAGGCAGGAATACACCCTGGACAGGTCGCCAGTCCATCGCGGGGCACACACACCATTCACTCACACACTCATACCTACGGGCAATTTAGACTCTCCAATCAGCCTAACCTGCATGTCTTTGGACTGTGGGAGGAAACCGGAGCCGACGGGAATTCAAACCCAGGACCTCCTCGCTGTGAGGCGGCAGTGCTACCCACTGCACCATCTGTGCCCAGGATATAATATTCGTCCTAATAAATGAAATTGCCTTAAAATCATTAATTTAATTTGTTTAAGTGTGTTACGAATAGGAATGGCACGTACTTGTTTTCTTTTAGTTTACCCCTTTATTTTATTTTGGCACTTGCTGCTGTGATGGGGGCGGGGTGGGAGAAACACAAACAGAGATTGGGTTTTGAAGAAGACAGTTCGATACCAGGGAGACAGTTTGGTGTTGTCAGACAGTTCTGGTGAAAGCACGAGGAGAGCACACCGCCACTGCAAAAGGCAGGACGACTGGGCTGGCCCTGGCAAGAATAAGGGGGCCATCTTCCAGGTGAGGTGAGTCACCTGTGGAAATGGTGGTGTGTTCCATGCCCTTTTGTTTTTTCCTTTATCCATCTCGGCAAAGTAAGTCTAATTAGGGGCATTACAGTTTGGCTAGCACCTGATAGGCTGATGTATACCTTTCCCAGCAGGTAGAGGGTACAAGTTTCGGTACAAGTGTGGTACAGCCATGCATTTGCAATGAGTCAGCTTGCAGTGTCACAATAATGAATTAGCAGGATGGCAGTCACCAGACACAAACCCACCAGTACAGAGGAAAAATGGCAGAGGAGTGAAAACATTTTTACTGTATTTACATAATTCAGCTCATCTGCCTCCTTCAATTTTGAGTAGAGTTGTATCTGAGTTGATTTGTAAAAAATAAAAGACCTGTCTATATTTGTAATGTGCTTAGTGTAAAATCAGATGGGAATCAGATTGATATAGCACCTTAAACACAAAATATGGTGCTGCATCAGCGTTGACTGATGAGATGAAGTGAAGTTGCACGCTTTTGAGGTTCGACTGTCAGCGAGCAAAACGAACATATTTGGCCAGAGGAAAGCTGACGTTCGATCAGCATTGGGCGGATTTAAAAAAGAGGTCATGGGTTGAGCAGGCTTTGTGAACATAACACTAGGCTGTTTGTTTATATGATCTCTGGAACCAGAAAAACTGAACCAGACATTTTTTTAGGGAGTAGTCTGATATCTTCAATCCCAATATTTTCATATGAATTCACTATTAGACTAGTATGCTTGTAAGACTTGACGTTTGACTCCAAGACTAGGTGGTCCGGCAATGCGTCTCGGAATTAAAGGTACAAAAAGTGCCTAAAAAGGTTCCTTATAGGTGCATAAAATTGTACCCCTAGCCGGCAATATAGAACTAATTTGTACAGTTGGATTTGTACAATCGGCTGGAAAATGTACTTATTTGTACCAAAAGAGAACATTATTGTACTTTCAGGGTACATTTGGGAAATTTGATCCTTGAAGAAAGAAATTGTACTTACACTGTCACGTTATTTCTTACAGCGCACCCAAAGGCAGAACGCATCACACACCTATGTGTCTAGCTGACAGTCTTGCACTCACAACCCATTTATACAGCTGTATTTTTACTAAAGCAGTTCAGGTGAAGTACCTTGCTCAAGGGTACAATGGTAGCACACGACAGGGAGCACAACTTTCAGTTACAAACTGTTCTCCAACCCTTATACAGCACTGCTGCCCATAACAAGAAATATCTCCACTCACTGAGCTCTTTATTATGTATTTATTAGACTTACTTTTAAACTTATCAAGTCTTCTGCTGCTGTAGCCTATCCACTTTTAGGTCAGATGTGTTGTGTGTTCTGAGATGCTCTTCTGCATACCACTGTTGTGATGTGTGGTTATTTGTGTTACTGTCTCCTTCCTGTCTGTTTTGCCCTTCTCCACTGACCTCTCATTAACACAGCGTTTTTGCCCGCGGAACTGCTGCTCACTGGATGTTTTAGTTTGACTAGTGTGTGTGAAAATCCCAGGAGATCAGCAGTTTTTGAGATACTCAAACCACCCTGTCTGGCACCAACAATCCCATGGTGAAAGTCACTCAGATCACATTTTTCCCCATTCTGATGCTTGATGTGAACATTAATTGAAGCTCCTAACCCGTATCTGCATTATTTCATGCATTGCACTGCTGCCACACAATTGGCTGATTAGGTAATCGCATGAATAAGTAGGTGTACAGGTGTTCCTAGTAATGTGCTCAGTGATTGTATGGCGCAAATTGACAATTGACTGTAATGCTTACATGGGAATTATTGGGAAACAATCTTCTTCTTTATTGATTCAAAATAAACATTATAAAGTGGTTATAACTTCATACTATACATACTACACTATAATAACTACATATTCAGCAAGGTGTATGCGTTTAATATCTGATGCTTATTTGACATTTCGCTGGGAGTAAAATTCTGCACTTTGATGCGATGAAGACCATTGGGTAAAATAGTTCTTAAACCTGAGGCGTATTGCGTGTTGCCTAAAGTAATCCAATCCAAAACAAATTTCAGAGCCATACACAGATAAGAAACTGTAAATCCAGTGTGGCTATTTCAGTCCGTGGATGCGAGCCCATTTGCTTTGTAATCTAACAAGTGCTTATTGCAATCAAATAAAAAGTGAATGTGTAATTCGATACAGTTTGAGTCGATGATTTAATCCAATTTCACCCGACAAATCAGATCGGGGTTAGGAGTCTGCAGAGTGAGCATATTTAGCTCATTGGAGCACATTCATTAGAGGAAGTAAGCTTGCTTATCTTTGCTCTACTGAGACAGAGGATAGACATTTACCATGACAGAAAGATGATGAGTTTCAACATCTCGTTTGTTCAACGTCTCATTGTTAGGGAGAAAAAAAACACCTCCTAGCTTGTGAAGATAAACATTCTGCTTAAAAAAATGGAAAACCTAAAGTGACCCTGCTTTAGGTCACCTGACTGCTCAGAAGGGAAGGTAAAGGTATGAAGATTATTATTAATTAATAGCTTCCTCTCAAAGTACAACCAAAGCCAGGACTGTAGTGCCTGAACTTCCTGAGGCTGATATCTTTATTTTGGGTGCAGTTTTCACAGATTGGGAGAGTTTCACAGATGGTGGATGATATTTAATATGCATCTCTAAGGTAGGCTGACCAGATTTCCTTTTTTCTTGGATATTACATCTTTTTGAGACTAGAAATACTTTATATGTCCAACCAGGATTTTGAATTCTCATGAATATAGGTTTGATTGAACTTGTTCTGTCGACACTGTACTGCATGGATGTATAGCCTAGATATGATTATCAGGCCTGCCCTTCCCTCTCCTCTTTTTTAATTCCTATATATCGCTTCGTCCCCCTAAGAAAAATACATTCTGATCAGTTTACTGTACCTACAGATCATTACATTATTGGCATTTGGCAGACGCTCTTATCCAGAGCAACATACAGTTGATTAGACTAAGCAGGAGACAATCCTCCCCTGGAGCAATGCAGGGTTAAGGGCCTTGCTCAAAGGCCCAACGGCTGTGCAGATCTTATTGTGGCTACACCAGGATTAGAACCATCAACCTTGTGTGTCCCAGTCATTTACCTTAACCACTACGCTACAGGCCGCCCCCTGACAGCAAACGGATGCACTTATAGACACCTACACACGTACATGCACACACACACACACACACACACACACACACACACACACGCGCATACGTTTACACATGTGAGCCTGCACACGTACATACACACACACACACACACACACACACACACGCGCGTATGTTTACTCACATGAGCCTGCACACACACAAACACACACACACACACACACACACACACACGTACTTATACATTCACACACACGTGCGCACACACTCTCTCAATGGTTAAATTTAAAAGGCAGATTTTATTTTTTGTAGCTAGTAGTCCACCTGGGAGAAATCTAGATATAGGTGACCCCATTACAACATTTTGTAATTTTGTATTACCACAGTATGTACCGGTACATATGTATGTACAATATGTGCGCACACACTCTAATCTCTCCCTGTTAGCAACAGTGTAGCGCTGTTATATTCCCGGTGAATTGCTTGTGCTGCTAGCATATGTACCAGTTTCGACTCCTTTCTCTGTCTCAGCTCTGCGCCTCTCTAGCGATCAGGGCCTCCAGGCTTTTTGCTGTGCCTCTCCAGCGGACGACAGTGTGTGCACAAGATTCGTTGAAATTCCTCCTCACGGTGAGAGTTTACGCTAACAAGTGTGTTTTCGCACATCTGCCACGCGAAGGCCTTGGAGGAAGAATAGGCTTACCTTCACCTGTTTGCCTTCCAAAATGGATTCCGTCTTCATTTGCCTTTGGTGCGGTTATGTTGACTTGGGCCTCCTCCTCTGATTTTTTCCGACCGCGTTTGCATAAGTAGCATTGCAGTAGCTCTGGGGGAATTCTCTCGTTCTAATTTTAGTGTGGAAAGATGGGAGTGCTAGCTACGTGGCAGTGTGGTGCAGTGGTTCCTGACCTTAAGATCAAGAAGTTGCAGACTTAACTCCTTGATGGGTATTGCACCCTTGAGCAATATGTCTACACTTAAATGACCTCAGTAAAATATCCAGTTCCATAAATGGATAGCTATGCATGTACTCAAATAAAATCCCTTGCAGCACAAAATATTGTACTTCCAAATAATAGGACACGTTTATTTTCCAATTGCAAGATTGTTGGGTATAAGAGACCGGGCACAGATCTGGACTTTTGATATGTGTACAGAAATGTTTTGTAAGAATGTAACTCTTGTAGCTGCACCGGATAGGGGAATCTGAAAATAAAATATTTAAAGAGCAAAAGACCCAGTGGTACAAACGAGTGGGGGACTCAGACAGGTTTTATCTGCGTACATCAGAGGCTCATTCTGCTGTATGTTTATTATGGGATGGCACACTGGTGTAGTGGATAGCGCTAACACCTCACAGCAAAAATGTTTTAGTCCCCTTAAGCAACTTGAAATCCCAGCCAGGGACTTTCTCTGTGTATGTGTGTGTGTGTGTGTGTGTGTGTGTGTGTGTGTGTGTGTGTGTGTGTGTGTGTGTGCGTGTGTGCGTGTGTGCGTGTGTGCGCGCGTGTGCAAGCAAGAGTGAATGGTGTGTGTGCCCTGCAATGGATTGGCAACCAGTCCAAAATGTATTCCTGCCTCGTGCCCAATGCATGCTGGGATAGGCTCCAACCCCCCTGTGACCCTGACCAGGAATAAGTGTAATTATGGATGGATTAATGGATAATTTATTCTATTCTGCAAGGAATGATTGCATTGGTGATGCTCATCTATTCTTGACACATTAGACACAAAGCATTTATGCATCTGGAAAAAAGAAAATCCTTAGACTGGGCCTTTTGAATATAGACCAGTTCAAATAAATATACAGTTGTGGGTACCTTAAGTATAACTGAAATTAGACACACAAATAGACAGATAACACATAGGATGAGTTTGTGAATCTACTTAAGCGTGAGGCAATTGACTATTACAGTACGCCATCGTTCGCTTTCCACCGCTTTAGCGATTAGCTCACGTTACATTAAACCCAAATGAGCGTGATTTATTTGAGTGCAGTAATTACGCCCCGGCAGCGCCTCCCTCTCTCCGCAGTGAGGGGTCAGGCGTGGGCTACGGTACTCGTAGGAATGGCGACACAAAGGCCCACTGGACTCATTAACGCACAGAGGACCCTGAGCGCTAATCTGCGTCTCCCACGCCAGCGTCACGGGGAAGGAGAGGGTGTGGAAGGGCAGCCATTTTTAGATGGCTGCAGAAGGGTATCACTCAGGTGGGACCCGAACACTCGTATGAAATTCTTTCCGGAAGTTTCCATTTGCAATTAGGCCTGATGTGTACGACAAATTAACACAGGGGCTTGTTTAATCGGTAAGTTTTTGCTACGGTTTCTGTGCTGTACGATATGTTTCCTCCCAAGGGTGTGTAACGTTTTGCAACAGGCTTTGAGGGATGTTTGCTCCCGGTTGGTGGGTCTGTCAGGGGTGTATCCTGAATCAATCATGCTGCTTTAAAGCCTGGAGAATGCCTTCTCAGATGCCGTAGGAGTGAAAACCTTACCTACATCAGTCAGCCAACGGTTTGCAACAGAATGTTCAATGCACCACTGTTTCTGTTTAAATGTTTTGGGACATTTTGTCAGGGCTGGACATGGCCCAGGTTTTACAGATTGACCATTTAAATTGTGTTTTGGAGGATCTGTTCAAATAGAATATGGTCTGGGGCTTAAACTAGCACTTAGAGTTTTACTGTTTATTTTATTTTATTTTTTAAAGAGAAGACAGGTAGGTTTTTTTGTTTTTGTCTCCATCATCGTAAAAAAACTAACAAAAACAATCACACTTTGAACTTAAAAATTAGGATTGTTACTGGTACACAGTTAGTGTTATAGCTGCTAGTCGTTAGCCTAGCAGGCCGGTATTTCCCGCTAATCGCATTCACTGGCTTTCAATGCAGAGTGATTTTAAAATGTAGCGTTCTGCTAATGGGGCTGTGGAGAGTGAGTGCCCTTGATGCTTTGTGTTTTGTGCTGAAAAAAAATCAGGAAAATCTCATCTGAGACATTTTGCCCTCTGCATACAAAAAGGGGGTCAGTCAAGCCTTGCGGAAGGTTTTTGTTTTTTTCTTTAAGACCTACAGGCCACACTCTCATACTAACAGCTAGGGGCTTATCTTGTGTCTTGTCTCTCCTTTTCTGTGTTCATAGTAGGCCAACAGTTTTTGAGTTTGGGATTACATTTGGAGTTACAGCTCTTTAAAAGAATTTGCAGCATTATTCCAGATGTAATTTCACTGTATTGCGTTTGAACTCGAGCTTCTTATAGAACTGAAATTGGGCTTGATAACATACATCAACGTGTAATTACATCTGAATGGATTCGTATCATGCCTGTGTGTGTGCTGTGTGTGTTCTGCCAATGATACAATACAGATTCTCGAATAAATGCAGTGAAAACATCAGACCTTTTCTTTCCTTGGAAAATGGTCTCTGCAGAACACCAGTAGTCGCTTGTGGCCATCAAATAAAACCTTCCTCTGGCAAGATTGTTCCTTTTTTCTGTCCTTTTCAGTTAAAGTGAATGCATTTTAATGTGTGCGCTTCTTCTGAACAGCCTTTCAGCGGTGAAGAGAAGAGCGAATGGAAATGATAACCTTAAAAATCTTGAGATTGTTAGACACATTGTTCAGAGAAAGAATTTCTCCTCCCCCGGGCCTGTAGTGTGTGTACTCGTGTTTGTCTCATCCTTGACTCCCGGTTTTTCTGTGAAGTAGGACAACTTATCACACCGACAAAATTCTGCAGAAATTGGCAGCAAGTGGCCAAATCTTGGCATATTTATACTGAAAAATAAATTGGTTACAGGTGTGAGTATTTTTCTCCCTCTCGTGTTGTAAGCATCCATTTTAGACGAAGTGGAGTGAGCACTGTGCACCGTCTGGCTGCCTGTCTCTCAGTACTTAAGTCTGACTGACGGACGGGTTCGCACGGGACACTCTCAAGGTTGATGCCTGGGATGTAAAACAAGACGAATGTGTAACTTTGACGCAAAGCATCATTTCTAATTTGCTTTATTACCCTTTTTTTGTTTTGTTTTTCTTACTCTGAGGAGAGATTGACAAAGCACCTGTAAATGTTTCGGGGAATAGGCGGGATAAGGGGAACAAGTTGCTATCTTGAAATTACAACAGTAAGGTCACATCCAGACAGGCTAGTATGAAAATTTAGTGGAGTGGAATTCGACCATTGTTTTAGTTTCAATGTAGCAATTTGGTAGCAACTTGCTTTTTTAAAGCGAGTAACGGTTTAGAATTAAACAGTTCATATATTAATGTGTGTAAATGAACTGATGGAATGAAATGTGAAACTCTTAAGCTTATATTATCCTGCTTCTTTTGGAAGAAATCTAAATCTCTATGGGGAGGAAAAGCATTGACTCACTCAATGCTCAGTCATTTCTAGGTTTTAGGACTACTAACTATGGCACTATTACAATCTAACAGTAGGAGGGCATGCTGGGTACCCATGGTTCCCTCTGGCATTGGTGTGGATCGCCGGCCAGGGCTCCAGCACGATGAAAGCTGAGCAGGACAGATTGCATTGTATTAGCAAGGGGACACTGCTGAAATCAACCCTCAGCTGAGCCGAGCCGACCTCTCCTGACTGTATACAGCTGAGCCAGGCTTTCAGTTACTCCAGAAAGAGGTGTTGCCACACCTTTCTCCACCGGGGATTGTGGCGAAGGAGTGAAACTTTAGCCCCAAAGACGGGGTTTAAGTCTCTTGTGGTGTCGTGCCACCAGTGTGAGGGAAATAAAGGCCGGGCGTACTTATCACAGTAAACGTGAGGGTATTAATGGACAAAAATGTAAGCACAGGAATCCGTAATAATACACGGCCAAAGCTACGAATCCAGTATGCGTGTTGTCCCGGAGAATGGATACGCCACATCGAACAGCCTTCACGTTTTGTTGCCTCCGAGTATTAAATCACACCAGTTTTTAATATTTACAATCTGAACAACCTGCTCCACAGTGTCAACGTAAAGCTCTGTATAATTAAATAATTAAAACGAATAAACGGAGATGTCTTGATTGGATATTCAGCCCCTTTGCGACGGAACACCGACTGTGGCCTGCAGCGTTTTTCGCGATTGGTTTTTCGCGATTGTTTTTTTCTTTGAGTAGTTTTGTCCTTGCCTGGGGCCTTGCTTTTGAGTGACAACCTGATCTAAGCAGTGATTGGGTGGCTGATTACACTTAGTAACTACACTGTCTTAATGGCAACTTCAACCACACACTTAGGGATACATGTACCATTTTTCTTCTCTAAAACGTTTTCCTGAAATCATATGGACATTTTCAACAATTATGCAGAGGCCTTCCACCGAACTGTTTCTTTTGAAAAGATTCAGGTTGAGCATAGCACATGGGCTGAATACATATAAAAGCAATACAATCTTCAATCTTTTTTTGATTCTTAAAAAAAAAAATCATGATTCATGTTTAATGATTCATTATTTACTTTTTAATTTTCAATTTTTTTGGCATGGACAACAAACCTTAAATAGTCTTCAAGGGGAGTGAATGTGTTCTCTGGATACACAACGTAAAATGTATCATTCAAGGATTTCAAAGTTCTGTCCACAAGCAATGACATTTCACCGTTGTAGTTTTAGTAAGATTAGGGACACAAATTATCTTGCTATTGGTTCACTGCTTTTCAGTACTTCTGGGTGAAATTAAATTTTAAGGACCAGGTGAGCAGCCTGCTAATTGTGCTACAGTGACCCCTTTGGTCACTTGTGGACCTGCAGTCTTCCCCTGGCAGATGTAGGAGGGTGGTGGACTTACGGCACCCATCTACTGGTCTGCAACCTCTCTGCATTTATTGAGGGCTTCGGGCTCTATTTCCCATTCAGAGACAAGGGAACAACAGGCAATAGAGAGCAACCTGAAATGTGTGCAAGAGAAAATGGTGGGCCCAAATTCTGGTGAAATCACAGCCTTGTATGATTAAAAGTGAACAGTGACTCCTGTAACAGACAGAAAACATCAAACCTCAAAGAGCACTTTCCCCTTGCCCCTTCCCCATCCCTATCTCAGTGCGGTAAACACAAACATAAGATTCTTAGTAAATATAGCCTTTTAATGTGAAATAGATTGATTATTATATGACACATTCATTTGAAGAAAGCTACGATAATGGATTCAACAGAACAGCAAAACAAAATGACACCAACAGAAGTACCAGTTGCCGTAGCATAAGCTGAATGTATGTGTGTGTGTGTGTGTGTGTGTGTGTGTGTGTGTGTGCATTTGGCCATTTGTGTGGACTGTGTACAGAATGATGAAAATTATTGGCTTTATGCATACTTTAGAGTTCATGTACATACTTGTAGTCTAGGCCTATTCAGTCTATAGTAGTGTGCAAAAATTCTGGCACCCCTGGTCAAAAAGCCTTTTACAATTAATATCGAAGTGAAGAGAAGTGAACCTGACCTCTACATGGTACAGCGTTAAACATTACACATTTCTTCAAATTTTAAAACAAGATGACTTTTTATTTACATTTTTTACAGTTTCAAAATAAAAAAAGGAAAAAGGCCCTGTGCAAAGGTTTGGGAACCCTGTCAGTTAGTACTTTGCAACTCCTCCTTGGGCAACTCTCTTGCAAACGCTTTCTGTAGCCAGCTCAGTCTTCCAGTTCTCACTTTTGGAATTTTTCCCCATTCTTCCATGCAGAACACCTCTAAATTATAAATATTATTTGGCCTCCTTGTATGTACTGCATGTTTGAGATCTTTGCACAGATTTTCAATAATATGCAAGTCTGGGGACTGTGGTGGCTATTCTAAAACCTTCCTCCGTCTTTCCTTGAGGTACTTCATGGTTGATTTTGAGGTATGCTTTGGACCATTGTCTTGCTGGAATACCCAACCTCTCTTCAACTTCAATGTCTGGACTGATCTTTGAACATTAGCCTCAAGAATCTCTTGATATTTGGTGGAATCCATTCTTCCTTCCACTCACACAATAATTCCTGTGCCTCCAGCTGCCACACAACCCTAAAGCTTAATGGCTCCACCTCCATGCTTAACAGTTGACAAGGTGTTCTCGACAAAGGCTTCATCCTTTTTTCTCCAAACATACCTTCATTGGTGGTGGCCAAAAAGTTCAATTTGTCAGTCCAAAGCACATAGTTCCAAAAGGCTTCAGGCTTCTCAATGTTTTCTTTTGCATAGTTCAGATGCTTAATTTTGTGTTGAGGTCATTCTTTCTGATAACTCTGCCATGTAGGTCTTGTTGTTTAAAGTACATTATATTGTTGTCCTGTGAACAGCTAGACCTGTGTTTGCTGCTCTTTTTTGCAGCTCTTTTGCAGTGACGTGTGGGTTTTTCTGAGCATTTCTCACCAGGTCTCGGACCATTCTGTCTGAAATCTTTGTTGGTTTTCCATATCTTGCCTTGACTTCAACTTTTCAATGTATCTACCATGTTCTAATAATGTTCCTGAAAATGGAAATTAATAGTTTGAAACATTGAAAGTGTTTTTGTAGCCTTCTCCTTCTTGGTTGAAATGAACCATCTTTATTCTGAAATCGGGACAACTGTAAATGTATAAATAAAGACAGGAACCCGTGGTTGTTAACACCAGGCAGAACAGCCACTACAGTTGGATATTTTAGAAGGCATGAAGGTACTTCAAAATAAAAAGTTCATCCCTGGAATTATACTCACCTAACTCATTGAAGCCCTAACATCCAGTAAATCACCTTGGTCTGGGCCTTAGTAATCATCCTTTTAAAAAGCAAAGAATGATCCAAAATGGTTCCCAAACTTTTGTACAGGGCCCTAATCATTTATTAAAGGCAAAAAATGAAAATAAAAAGCAATCTTGATTTATAATTTACAGAAAGGTCTCATGTTTCACTCATTTTGTACCATTTAGAGTTCAGGTTTGCTTTCGGTCACATACAGATTCATTGTAACAGACATTTAAGCCAGGGCTGCCCAACATTTTCCACCCCTCTGTAAATACAATATGAAATGTCCTTAACTTTGAGGAATTCAGTAAATCCAATGTTGCCTTTGTCCACTCGTAGATAAGAATGTGAGCTCTGCAATTGTAGAAATGAAAGGCTACCTCACGAAAAATGTACATTTGAAGGAGAGTTTGCCTTCCTGTGAAAGACACATGCTGGCCGTAATGGCAACTGGAGAATTCCCATTGCAGTTCAGGGAGAAACAGCCGTAAACAACACAACACAAACTGTACAAAACCTGAACATATCAATTTGCGCATGGCCACACCCTTCACTCCATAAACGGAGTGAAATGCGAATTCTGTATTCAAACTTCAAGCTTAAAATCTGTAGAAGCATCATACAAATCTTTGTATTCATTTAAGTTAAATCAGTTTCTGAAATGGCTGTTCACAAGCTGGGCACTTTGGACCATTAGTGGTTGATACATTTTATGAAAATTAAATTAGGCATATATAGCTAGCTGGTGCTGTCTTGATATTTTCAGAATTTACTCAAATGGGCATTCACATCCTATTGATGACTGAAAGTAGGGGCTTATGCATTTCAAATGTCATCTTACAGTTCTACGTGGTACACTAAAACCTTCAGCCCATTCAGTGGCCCATACAATCAAAAAAGTACCACTGCCCTAAACAATCAAACAGCTGATACACTCAAATAAATATTTAATACAAAGATGATAGTCTCTGATATAGGAAATGGAGATTTGTGGACAAAATGATCTATTTCTGTTCCATTTGTTTGAAGACTCTTTTGTATGCTCCAGGCTCACAGCCACGGTTTAGAAGTTTTTTCCTTGCTTATAAAAATAAAACAAATTCTGTATTTCATCATACAACATCAGATTTCTCCCACCTCCCACATACTTTCTCTACTCAGCATTCCTGCATTAAATTTTTTTTAGATAAATTAATAACAATCAATAATAATAAAAGAGCACATTGCAGGTAATGAGAACTGGAGACGGGGGTTGTTGGGAATAATCTTTGCCAATAAACAAAAAGTAAAACTCAATAATGCGCCTGTGCAGGGAACTCGTTATGCACAAGTGCCAGAAAGGCTAACATAATGCGCTAAAGGCCTCTAAACACCCTATTAGCGCTGTGCTAGCATACAGTTCCTCACTCCCTAAGCTAAATACTCTTAGTGAATCCCTCTCTGTCCCTAGTTAGCTTTCTTACTCTGTTTTAATACTTTTAAGTACAGACGTTTATGGTGCAGGTACAACAAGACAACATAACTATTTACATATATAATGTACATTAGGCAAATGTTGTGTTTCTTCTGAAAGCCGTCGAGTCACCGCATACTTTCAAACAATTCCTCTCAGACATGCGGACATGCGTGGCTCTGTGGTAAGTCGCAGATCCCCCATTATCCCACTTGCCCCCACCGCCCCCCCAGCTCGGACAGAAAAATATTCAGACATTGATAGAGACTTTCCGGAGCTTTCTTTATTCTAGAAACAGGAAAACTTTTCAGAAATATATGGGCTGGCAGCTGGGATCTGGCTTCATCCTGTGACATTCGTGTGTACATCTGAGAACATTCAAATGAATCAAACTTGAAACAGCATGTTAAAGGGATAATTAACAGGCACTTTAATAATAATAATAATAATAATAATAATCATAATAATAATAATAATAATAAATGTTGTGACGGGTATTTAATAATAATGTTGAATTGGAATCTTTCCGGACTTCTGGATTTCGTATATAGGATGAGCCCCACTGACTGAAAAATGACGAAATTCACGAGCAAACAGTGCGCCTCACAGCAGAACTTCCACGTCTGAACTCCAGCCGAATCACACACTAAGGCAACGTTTTTGAACCGGTGTAGAGCGGCCACAAGCAAAACAGCACTTAAAGCTTCACACACATGCCACATGAGCGAGATTTGAGTCTAAAAGTCCGGTACTTCGGTACAGGCGTGCAACGTTTAACCCACGTTCACTCCTGATAATGGAACTGCAATGGCTTTTATGGTATCATACCTTCATCCTAAGGTAAGTATATGCCATTTTCTTCCACTTTCTTTCTCTGGCTCATCCATTACAGATAAGTTGCAAAGCAACAAAAAAGAAAAGAAAAAGCAGTTTTGTGTACGGTACATTTTTCAGAGAGAGAAATGTGCGTAGGCCCGTGTGTTTTGTGTTCACCTCTGGGAAGCCGCGTGGCTCGTATTGTATCTGGGCGCAGACGAATGATCGATGCTCGAATTTGTTCTCCATGCCGGTAAGCTTGACACGTCAGTACTCACAGGGTGTACATTTTGCGAACCTGTATGGAACGGCATCGATTGTTCATCTTCAGACCGCGGGAGCACACTCGGGCATCGGCAGGAAAAAAATTAAAAACACGGGCGGACATTTTATTTTTTTATTTTTGCCAGCTGCCATCCGCTCGTGGTGAACCCACTCACTCCCCCGCGGTCTGTCCGCGAAACAAACACCGCTAATCACCGCGCAAATTACAAAGGAAAAGCCGACGTCTTCCGCATTTTTAAAAAACAAACAATGCTGCGCAGCTGGGCCTGCTTTTGTGTCCTGTTCTTTGTGAAAGGAGCAAGACGCTTTTGTGTTGAACCGTGTGCAACCGCGATGCTAATCGCTCTCTACTTAGAGTGCGCTAAAATAAACTTCCTGCAAGCCATGTAGATAAAGCAATACCGACCGAGACATTATTTATCTGTATATTCTTAATAAAATGCTTGTTTTAAACTATACATACATTTTTTTTCACCCATTCTGCAAATAGACAAATTGCCATTTTGTTAAAATAAAGATTGTTTAAAAATGTTTTTAAAGATAAGAATGGCAGTTTCGATGTCCCATTTTTCCCTCATTAAAGTCCCTCAGTAAAGTCAAGGCCTTAGTCTCCAGTTGTTTAATTTTTTTCCTTCTTTATGTTCTTTTAGGAAACGACAGACATGCTTCTGACAAATATGGTACAGTCTTGTTAAATGGTTTTTTAAGTTCATCTCCATCCTTCTCCAAACTAAAACGCAATTACTTTTCCCCCTTTGTTTTTTTTTTAACAATTACATTTACAAATTGTTCAGTATTACATCAAAAAGTAGAACAAAAAAAGGGTCCGAAACAAAGAAAAATAAATAAAAGGAAAGTTTTGCTTGTCTCCAAATGTTTTCTTTTTTGTTTGTATCATAGAATTTTAGATGTGTTTTGTGTTCATGACTGATTTGTGGTTTAGCGTGTTTGTGAGAGGCCTCAGCAGAGCTTGGTGGTCAGGTGGTCCGCCTGTTTGAGGATCTCTGTGTTGTACATGTCCAGGGCGTGGTTGACGCGGATCATCTCGCTGTTGCTCAGCTTGAGCCGGTGCTTCAGCATGCAGGAGAAGAGGTCCAGCTGGGGCTTCCCGGGGGCCACGGGCGGGGCCAGGCGGTTGATCCGCTCTCGGATGTCCAACAGGAGCAGCATGACCGAGGAGGACGAGTAGAACTGGGTCCCCTGGGTGTAGGACTGGTTGACCTGCTGGACGGCGCTCCGCAGCAGGTCGGCGTTGAAGCGGAGGCTGTAGCCGAACACCTGCACGTCCGAGATCTTGATGTAGATCTGCCGCTTGCTGGGGTCCGACAGGTCCACCGGGCCCTGGCCCGTGTCGTTCCGCAGGGTGGTGGGCACCTTGGCTCGGCTGCGAAGGTAGATGTGCACCGTCTCGAAGAAGGTCTTCCAGCGGTTGCCCAGGAGCAGGGTCCAGTTGAAGCACTGCGAGTTCTGCAGGCGGACCTTCTCCCAGCGGGGGTAGCCGTGCTCCCCGAAGGGCATGCTCCAGCCCTCCGAGTGGCTCCCGCTGAAGGGGTTGACGTAGACGAAGAACATGGGGTCCACGCTGCTGTTGCGCATCTGACAGATCTTCATGGACAGCCCGATGACCATGTGCAGGTAGTCCATGCGGTTCCGGTTGCTCTTCAGCGTCAGCGACATCCTCTTCCTCCAGCGCGGGTCGAAGAAGGTCTCCAGGCGGATCTCGTTGCTGATGAAGGTGGTGTGCACGTAGAGGCGAGAGTCCATCTTCTGCAGGAGGTACTTGAGCTCCAGGTCCTGGAAGTCCAGGTCGGTCTCGAAGCTGAGGAACTGCTCGCTGCGCTCTGAGTCCACGTTCTGCGGCTCGCAGCGGCCCCGGTACAGCTTGTAGCCCTTGTTGCAGGAGCCGCACAGCGAGATGTTGGCCAGGCTGCACATGGCGCAGCTGTTGTTGCCGCCGATGACGCAGGGGATGGGCCGCTGGCACAGGCTGACCCCCGTGTGGCACACGCACGTCCGCTGGCTCTCCAGGAAGGTGCCCCAGAAGCCGTTCTCGTTGCAGTACAGGAAGGACTGCACCCGGTTCAGCCACTGCAGCACCGACCTAGACGCACAAACACGGAAACAAACACCGTTCGCATTATTACAGTTACTTCGCTGATGGTTTTGTCCAGAGAGACTCACAGTTGACTAAGCAGGAGCTTGTCCCACCTGGAGCAAGGTGGGGCGAAGGGCCTTGCTCAAGGGGCCAGCAGCTGCACTGAGCTTATCACATCAACGCTGGGACTTGAACCATTACCTTCCAGGTCCCAGTCAAGCACCTTAGCCACTGTTATGGCCCAACCTCTCCCATGAACCACAGGGAGCACAATTGGACCACAACCTAAAACTAATTGGCACTAAACCAAAGTCCAAAATAAAAATAAAAATAAAAACACATTACAAAATCAAAAAAGGAAAAACTGCAAACAAAACATGGCATAAAACACTTGGCACAAAAAGGCACCTTCAAAAAATGAGTCTCTTCAAAAGGGTCTTTAACAGCAGAAACTTCCACCTTCTATTATTTTTGGGCGGCTGAACATAATTTCCAATCAGCTAATTAGTCAACTGTCTGCAACTGAAGGAGCCAGCCACATGAATGCGGGGAGACACCACTAGGCTTTAGGCCGCATTTGCTTCATGTACAATAACGCGACTCACACACCCCTTTGTCACAGGAGCTTACGCTACACGGCCGCGTCACAGACGGCACGCAATCCAATCTGCTGGAGGAAGGAGGACGGACAGCCTGAGCGCCTGGCTTTACACAGCGCATTATCCCGCATTCATACCCGCTAAACCTGCCGTTTCCGCTCACGGCTTCCCCGGCCTTCTCCACAGTCTGGCTTTCAGAGAGGGGGCTGCGGGTGGTGAACTTCTGACCTTCTGAACCGGAGAGAGGATCGGTCGAGGCCCATCTAAATCCGGCTCTGTTGATGGAGAGATCGGAGCGGGATCGAGTGGCTACGGATCGAGGCTCGGTCAACACCGCGAGCAGCTTGTTTTCCTGGCGACGGAGACGCTCTTTCACGGCTGTCACGCTGTCAATCGCGATGGGAAAATACCCACCCTCTGCTTTGATCTAATTCTGTGAGTGCTATTCGTAGAATAACTCCATTTAAAGTACTACTTACATAATTTGCAGCCTGAAATGCCGGATTTCTATTCAAGGATGAACATGAACGTGAATGTTCAACACACAACAGGGTTTAAAGGCAACATTTATCTTCCTAAATGCCAAACCAGTTCTTTTTAAATCACCTGTTTAACCACAAACAAAAAAACATTTCATCGCCGTGTATTGCAATTGCTTTACTCTTGCCCTTCAAGTGTCATACATACATCGCATCACTGAAACACAGGAACAGAAAATACCACGAGACAGAAATAACTCTTACTTCCTGTAACTAAGCAGATTCCAAGATAAGATCTGAATGTGGTGTCATTTTCCATGTTAAATACCATAAAAGGAAATTTCACCTTTCTCGACCTTCTATGTACAGTAAATGCTGCGATGACAATGTCTGTTTTAGTCGGTTGCCATAGTTAATTTGCTAGGAAAAAAACAGAGTAAAATGATTGTTTTGTACGGTTTAACATGTCCGCCACCTCTCCCTCCGCTCCCACGGCGTATTTTATTTGATCCGCCCCGCCGGCCGCAGAGAGGTTTTATTATCGGAGCGTCTTTCGGAGAGCGGCGAGGCGCGGTGCTTTAGTTTCCCGCCGTTTATTTCCCGCCCCGGAAAAAGAAAAAGGAGCGTCTGCCGGCGCCTTTCGCCGGAGGGAATGAGACGGAAACGACTGGAGATGAATTCTGTTTGTTTTCACGAGTGGCTGCGCGGTCCCGGCGTGCGTAGCGCCGTGGGCCCGCATCATCGCCGATGCCGTCCTTTTCGGGAGGAATGTCATCGCTCGAACCGCCGAGCGGCCGCGTCTGAGGAATTAATAAGCCTGAGTGGTCGACGCCGGGGCGGACTTATTTATTTATTTATTTTCACGCGTGCGCGTTTCTTTTTTTTTGGTTCGTGGCCCGAGAAACACGAGGATCTGGGAGCGTTTTTCAAGAGGGGGGAAATGGACTCGGCGGTTAACGCGGACGTGATCTTCGGACGGGCACGGGAGTGCGGGGGGGACGGCGGATTTGAATGGACCGCTTTCTCTCGGGGGAAACATTCAGGTCACGTTCCAGATATGCAAACGTGTCTAGGCCTTGTGATCTCGCTCTTACGGTCAGGGACCGGCGCGGCTGAAACGGACACTATTTTTACTCTGAAAGGCACCGCAGCTCATTCCTCCCCAACGTTTACTGGTTGCTACTGACGACTGATGAGCCCAATTAAGCGCCAGGCCTAATTGCTTACAGCAGGCAGCTGCATTTTTTGATTCGCAGAGGTGGGAGCTGAGCTTCGGTTAGCAACCGCTTTAATCACACGGTGATTTAGTCAAAAATGTGAGCCAGGACCAGCTCCTTTGACTTCCTTTCAGAAGTGCCCTTTTAGCTTCTTTGTGAGACTGTTGGGGCTCTCTGCAAAACACAGCTAAATCTTTATATAAATGGAACCTAAAGTGGAAACATTGAGCATTCTGTTGCAAACCGAACTCCGATGCTCTAATGGCAATTCTGAATATTCTTTGTGCTGTAAAACATGGCCTATGTCATTATCGATTCAGGCTACACCCCCGATACACCCACCCAATGGGAACAGACATACCTGAAGGCCACAGTTGACAGGAAACATATCGTTCAACACAGAAACCGCAGCAAAACTTTTCTGATTGAAAATTATTTTCTGATTGAATGTGCTTGTAGAGAAGTATTGAGAAGTCTGTCAAACTCTAGGTCACAGGTGTCAAACTCCAGTCCTGGAGGGCCGCAGTGTCCGCTGGTTTTTGGGATGTTCTCAGCACCTGTGGTTCATTCCAGTCATTGATTGGCTAAAGAATCCACACAAGGCCTTAAGTGACAGCTGATTGTAAGTAACTACAAAAACCTGCAGACACTGCGGCCCCCTGGGAATTCAACTTGACACCCCTGCTCTAGGTGAAGAAGATTGTAATTTGTATGTATGTAGAATGCTTTTGTGAGGATGCATCTTTCCTTGCCAGTCATTAGACAGGTCTGCTACTATTTCTCTCATTAATCAGGCGAATGCACTTATGTTTCTCCAAAATTTAAAGCCACTCTAGATAAGAGTATCAGCTAATGAAGGCAATGTAATGTAAAGTAATGAAGCATTCTGGTATACAGGAAGGCCACAGTCTCCATGCCATGCCATGCCTCCTGACATGTCAAAGAAACTGGACCTAGGATGCAGAAATACCTTATTCAAATAAATACTATTTCACTAAACTACGTCATGGTCTGGACATAACCTAGCACACGCTGATGATTTCTGATGCAGAGGGAGATGTATGTCAGACTGCATATGGTTTGATTTTGTCACCTTCCTCTTTGACTGTCATTCGAATACTAAGCCTCTGGTCTCCCTGAAAACCATACCATTTATTGTCTCTTTGCTTGCAACGCTGCATTATGGAAGGTCTACATACAAATTAATAATACAAACAATAATGTTCTAAAAATCTTGCCACAAGACTGACACTTCGAAAGCTGTTTTTATTTTTATCTTGCTTATTTGACGTTTGAGAATCAATATCTTAAGAACGAAAAGTAAACATTTAAAGGGACTGATTTTAGTGTATCTGAAATGGAGGGTTTGCAGAGTAAATAATACTGCGTGTCTTGTTGAGCTTCAGATTTCATTCGCAGTGTTTTGGTGTTTATCCCGTCCTGGAATCGTTCCACATTTAGAAATTCAGATAATCCCCTTTTTATATTTCCACATGCAGCTTCGGCAATCAAACTGTCTGGCTTCTATGAAGTGGAAAAACAAAAACAATATTTAGGTTTATTTAACACGTTTGCAGGAGGCCCACAATCTGGCGGCTTTCACTGGCTCACATAAATCTCTTGTCACCTCTGAACCTGGGACTTAATGCGAGAGTTCATCCTTCATTGTCAACAACAAATGGCTCTGAATAGTAAAATTAAACCTCCAGCAAAACAGGAAGTCCTGGCAGCTCGTCATTAGCCATGAGAGAGAGAGGGGAAAACTTTGATGCTGATGAAAAATGTGCATGAAGCTGAACCGCGCGCCCGTGAAATGATTCCCCCAGCTATGGGCCAAATAACCTTTCATTTCTGCCGACCCGCGGACCCGTTCTCCTCTCCAGTGCTGGCGGCTTCCTCCCTCTTCACCCAGAGATCAAGCGCTCTCAGAAAACAAGCGCCGGCATTAGAGCCTCGCTCTCGCGCGTCCCGGAATCGGGTCCCCCCTGCCCCTTCGGCCCTCGACATGAAGGGTTCCGCCGCTGCGCTCTGAGGAGTCCGGGCAGGAACGCGCCACGCAGCTCGTTATAATCCTGGCCTGGCCGTCCCTGCGGCTCTGGGCTAGCTGGTGGGGGCGGTGAGGCCGGCTCTTCTCCCAGACGACCTCTCGGGCAGAGAGCTGGCCGCCACGGCGCCTGGAAGCCCCGCTAATTTCGCACGGAGGGACCGGGCGTCAGGGCCAGGAAGCCGCGCGCGGCGTTTTAACCGCGACCGCTCCCCGCCGTGTCCTCGTCCGTCTCCTCCGCAGCACGCCCGTCTCTCCCACGCCAAGGACCTCTCCCTGTTTTATTATTTACTTGGCAGGGCGAATTGACTTTCCTCAGTGCTTTCGCTCGAACACGCTTTCGGTCTGGTCTTTTTTAAGCGCACTCTGGCTGTCGCCGTTCGGATGTTCCTGGAGAGGCCACCTCGGCCGGCTCAGCCCAGCTTCCATCACGTCCAGTCCGTTTTATTTGTGTAGTGCTTTTCCCAGCGTCACAGAGACACTTTGCAGAGTAACAGAGGGCAAAATAAGGGCTGAAGCCCTACCCGAACCCCCAGCTAGCAGGCACTTGAGGTTAAAAAAGCACTTTATTAGGTATTTATTTTTAGACTTATTAAGTCTTCTGTTGCTGTAGCCTATCCACTTAGAGGTCTGACGCATTGTGTGTTCAGAGATGCTCTTCTGCATACCGCTGTTGTAATGTGTGGTTATTTGTGTTACTGTAACCTTCCTGTCAGCTTCTCCCATTAACAATTTGTTTCAGCCCATAGAACTGCTGCTCACTGGATGTTTTTTGTTTTCCGCACCATTCTCTGCAAACCCTAGAGACTGTTGCATGTAAAAATCCCAGGAGATAAGCAGTTTATGAGATACTCAATCCACCCTTTTGGCACCAACAATCATTCCACAGTCAAAGTCACATCGATGACATTTCTTCCCCATTCTGGCATTTGGTCTGAAAAACAGCTAAACCTCTTGACCACGTCTGCATGCTTTTATGCATTTAGTTGCTGCCACATGATTGGCTGATGAAATATTTGCATTAACAAGCTGGTGTACAGGTTTACTAAAGTGATCACCAAGTGTATATTTGCCCATGGCATAGCCTCAGCCAAAATGAACACAGGACTGCAGTGGTACAACTTCCAACTCATATTCAGATATGAAATGCCCACAAAGATTCTCCAATCAAATTAATATACAGTTAACAGCTTCGGGGTTGCTATTGGAAACGAAACCCTGGTGATCATGCAGGCGTGGAGGGAAGTAGAGATGTCTCTCTGAAGGAAAAATAATAATTTTGTTATTAATTATTTTAACAAAGTTAAATGTGCTCTTTACAGGTCACTTTCCCCAGTTCCCTAACCATTTCACACACACACCCACACACACACACACACACACACACAGACACACACACACACACACACAAATACACATATGCACACACATTTAGTTTTTTTGCACCATTCATTGCACGCTTTAGAGACTAGTGTCACATTACTTTACATTGGTGTACACTGTAATGTAACATAAGGTTATGTAAAGTTACATCGAGTAATGTTAGGTAATGTAACACAACGTAATGCAACGTAATGTATAGTAGTAGTGGTAGTTTTTGTTCGTAATTTACCAAGATAAAGTTACATAGTGTGCTCCATGCCTGTTAATTGGGCTAAACCCAACACCACATACAAGATAATGTAATGTAATACAATTCATACACGGCGACATTAGCTCAGGTGGTAAGAGCAGTCGTCTGGCAGTCGGAGGGTTGCCTGTTCAATCCCGCCCTGGGTGCACCGAAGTGTACCTGAGCAGGACACCTAACCCCCAAATTGCTCCCGACGAGCTGGCTGCCTGGCAGCCAATCGGCGTTGGTGGGTGAGTGTGAGTGTGAGTGTGAGTGAATGGGTGAATGAGGAGTTATATAAATGCAGGCGTTTAGCATTTCCATAACTGGATGTACAGTAAAGGGGCCTCTGACGGTGAGTGCAGTGAAGGGCCCCACCTCTCTCTGGGCATCTGGTGGTTGGGGTTGTGGTGACAGCGGATGCTGAGGCCGAACAGCTTGCGGGCGGTGCGCTGCATCTTGAAGCGCTGCACCTCCAGGGAGCTCTGCAGCAGACGGTACCGCGCCTGCAGGTCCCAGTCACTGCCCCACAGGAGCTGCACGCTGCTCACCGGGAGGAAGTGGGTGGAGGGCAGCCTCTTCAGGAAGGACTTAAACTCGTCTGAGAGAGGGGGAGGGGGAGAGAGGGAGGGAGAGGGGCAGAGGGAGGGGGAGAGGGAGGGAAAGAGGGAAGGAGAGGGGGAGGGGGAGGGAAGGGGAGAGAGGGAGGGAAAGAGGGAAGGAGAGGGAAAGGGAAGGGGAGGGGGAGAGGGAGGGAGAGGGGGAGAGTTATATTATGCTATTTTAATATTGTGTTCTTTATGTGTATGCTTTGGGAATAATTACATTTGTATTTCATGCCAATGAAGAAACTTGAGTTTGAATTTGAGTGAGGACCTAATCAATCTGAATCATACCAAAGACTGAATCAAATTGAGGACCTAATCCCAGTCTGAATCATACCAAAGACTGAATCATATTGAGGGCCTAATCCCAGTCTGAATCATACCAAAGACTGAATCATATTGAGGACCTAATCCCAGTCTGAATCATACCAAAGACTGAATCATATTGAGGGCCTAATCCCAGTCTGAATCATACCAAAGACTGAATCATATTGAGGACCTAATCCCAGTCTGAATCATGCTGAGGACATCATCCCAGTCTGAATCACACCGATATTTCTCACTTCCTCCCTGTCTGGCAATGGGCATACCCTGCACCCATTTACAGAGATGGATTGTGGGTAATGGCGCTGTGACAGGGTGGCAGCAGGTCCTGGGGGTGGTCTTGCGCATTAGGCTGTGTCACACCCAATAAACCGGGGCGGGATCCAAGCCGAGGAGCCAACCAGGCATGCACGCTGCATCCGTTCGGTCACATGACCCACCCTGAAAGCCTGCTGGAAGTGGCACGATAAGCAGTGATAACTCTGCTCTAATATGCTTGCGCGTACTGTACTGTGGTCCCTGCCTCTGTTAACACAGCTGTGATATACACGCGTGTGTACTGTTTCTGTGTTCCCTGCCTCTGTTAACACAGCCGTGATATACACGCGTGTGTACTGTACTGTGGTCCCTGCCTCTGTTAACACAGCCGTGATATACACGCGTGTGTACTGTTTCTGTGTTCCCTGCCTCTGTTAACACAGCCGTGATATACACGCGTGTGTACTGTTTCTGTGTTCCCTGCCTCTGTTAACACAGCTGTGATATACACGCGTGTGTACTGTTTCTGTGTTCCCTGCCTCTGTTAACACAGCCGTGATATACACGCGTGTACTGTTTCTGTGCTTCCTGCCTCTGTTAACACAGCCGTGATATACACACGTGTACTGTTTCTGTGTTCCCTGCCGCTGGTAACACAGCCGTGATATACACGCGTGTACTGTTTCTGTGTTCCCTGCCGCTGTTAACACAGCTGTGATATATACGCGTGTGTACTGTTTCTGTGTTCCCTGCCTCTGTTAACACAGCCGTGATATACGCGTGTGTACTGTTTCTGTGTTCCCTGCCTCTGTTAACACAGCCGTGATATACGCGTGTGTACTGTTTCTGTGTTCCCTGCCTCTGTTAACACAGCTGTAATATACACGCGTGTACTGTTTCTGTGCTTCCTGCCTCTGTTAACACAGCCGTGATATACACGCGTGTACTGTTTCTGTGCTTCCTGCCTCTGTTAACACAGCCGTGATATACGCGCGTGTACTGTTTCTGTGTTCCCTGCCTCTGTTAACACAGCCGTGATATACACACGTGTACTGTTTCTGTGTTCCCTGCCTCTGTTAACACAGCCGTGATATACACACGTGTACTGTTTCTGTGTTCCCTGCCTCTGTTAACACAGCCGTGATATACACACGTGTACTGTTTCTGTGTTCCCTGCCGCTGTTAACACAGCTGTGATATACACGCGTGTGTACTGTTTCTGCGCTTCCTGCCACCGGTAACGCAGAGCGACAGGCAGTACGGAGAGGGTGGAGTCAGGAAACTGAGTGCTAAAGCAGGTCACGCACGCCTCGCTCCAGGGCAGCGGACGTTAATGAAAGTTAATTAAAGGACACGTGTAACAGACAAAGTGTGACCTATGGAGGAAGGAACATCCCCGACGTGCTTCAAGCAAGCTAAAAAAATCGAATCAATCAAGGATCAAATAGGCTTTCCACTACCAGGACGAATTGTGTTTGGTTTTTGACTCTGAGGAAGACGTTGTTGACGTTGGAACGTCAGTCTTCCCTGTCCGTTTAATTTTTCTGAGCTGTGTGCCTCACTGTCTCTGATTTTGGGCTAGACAAATTGTGACCTGTTTGTTTATTTATAAAAATTTTTTACGTTTCTCAGATTTCTGAATAATATGGTTTTGCAACTAAAATAAAGGTACTGAGCGAGGTAGCTAGCTGCTACGTGAAATAACTACATATAAACACAATTGCAAAAAACATGAGTGATTTTTACCAGTTATAGATGTCACCTGTAAACTGCACCTGTCTAATCCCCAATTCCCTGCCCACAATATCTTTGTTTATACATGACCAGCCCACCAATCGCACAGTTGACCTGATGACCAAACCTCAGGTCCCTCCCACTGTACCCGGACGCTCCTGTTCACGGAGACGTGAAACGTGTGCGGTCAACTCAATTCCCACATCGATTTGGGGGACCAGGAGGCATGCCCAGGGAGAGAGCTCTCTGATTGGTCTCCAGACGCGGATGGATCAATGCCTCCTTCAAATTCCCTCTGAGCCTGTACTATAATCTCAATACTTCATACCAACTCATCGAGGCCCCTATACGATCCAATTAATCACCCCGCGCATGCCTGCGCACGCAAACACACACTTGGGCAGGTGTGTACACACACAGAACAAACACGCACACACACACTTGGGCAGGTGCATACACACGCCACCGTTTTATAGTCCAAGTGACTGAATTCACTCCCATGGATGCGGTATCAATCTCAGCCAATCGCAGCCTCAGACAGCAGTGAGGTCACAGTCGGGGGCCTGATACCGGCCACTCTCCCCGTCTCTCTCTCTCTTCCTGCTGTAAAGGTTTACAGTGGAGCGCGGCCATTTTCTAATTGTGCCCGCGACCTTGAGGAGCTTCAACTCAATTTGTGCGTCCTGTTATATATAACCGCAGTCTGTTATTTGGGCCTTTATGAAACGTTAATAATGTATAAGGGACCAGGCGTGGCAGGATGATACCGACTGCTCCTCAGAAGATAGCCCTCTGATATCCCCCCCGTTTGTGTACTCTGACTGGATCAGCTGGAGGCAGCTGAAGGCACTGGCAATATGACTGTTTGTGTCACAAGGCGAATCCAGAAATTGTGTTTATTCAGACACACGATTATCTTCCGCAAAGAGCTGATTTTGGTGTGAAAAGGAGAGGGATTTCATTGGCAGAACATGCCTGTTATATAAGAGTGTAATTAAAAGCCTTTTTTTCGTTGTTGCAATGTGCTGTCCAAATGCTCTTGATGCGTACTTGGCACACACGCAGATGCTGTTGAACCAAGTCCCAATTTGTTTCACTGAAATTTTAAGGGGGACACTGTTTTTGTGAATCGTAAATCAGTTTAACTGCTGAATGAGTGCTATGTAATCACTTTGAAGTAATGACTTCAACAACGTTACTCAAGGTAGTGTGTGGGTGTGTGTGTGTGTGTGTGTGTGTGTGTCTCTGGGCGTCTGTGTGAAAATTTGTGTCTAGCATAGTTGCATTTATACGTAGATCTGGGCATGGGTGGATGCATGTGCACAATATTGTTATGTAGATTTTTGTATGTAGTTGTGTGCAGATGCACGCACCTGTGCGCTCACACACACATATGTGCATATACACACATACAGATGCATCTACACACACAGTACAGAAATGTACACACACACAGACACTCATGCATACCCATACAAATACATCTACATCTACGTGTGTGTAGATGCATTTGTGTGTGGACTTATCTGTATGTATGTGTGTGTCTGTGTGGGTGTATGTGTGTGTGTGCATATATATTGTGTGTGTATATTGTGTGTGTATATGTATGTGTGTGTCTGTGTGAGTGTATGTGTGTGTGTATGTGTGTGTGTGTATATTGTGTATGTGTGTGTGTGCATATGTATGTGTGTGTCTGTGTGGGTGTATGTGTGTGTGTGCGTATACATTGTGTGTGTGTATATTGCGTGTGTATATGTATGCGTGTGTCTGTGTGTATATTGTGTATGTGTGTGTGTGCATATGTATGTGTGTGTCTGTGTGGGTGTATGTGTGTGTGTGCGTATATATTGTGTGTATATTGTGTGTGTATATGTATGTATGTGCCTGTGTGTATATAGTGTATGTGTGTGTGTGCATATGAATGTGTGTGTCTGTGTGGCTGTATGTGTGTTTGTGTATGTATGTGTGTGCGTATAGATTGTGTGTGTGTGAGTGTGTGTGTATATTGTGTGCGTGTGTGTGTGCATATGTATGTGTGTGTCTGTGTGGGTGTATGTGTGTGTGTGCGTATATATTGTGTGTATATTGTGTGTGTATATGTATGTATGTGCCTGTGTGTATATTGTGTATGTGTGTGTGTGCATATGAATGTGTGTGTCTGTGTGGCTGTATGTGTGTTTGTGTATGTATGTGTGTGCGTATAGATTGTGTGTGTGTGAGTGTGTGTGTATATTGTGTGTGTGCGCCTGTCGATAATCTGCGGGGTGCATCCGTGCGGCCGTGTTAAAATGCTCGCTTCGCACTCCTCCGTTCGTGACGACAGGCGAGAGAGGGAGCCCTGACGCACTCAGCCGCTGGCGTGAAACCTGGCGACCGCAGCGATTTACTGCGACAGACGTCCCCTCCAACAGAAGGCGGGCCGCGGCTGCTGAATAATTCATGGCCGCTTTACTGCAGATCGGCTCACACGTTCCAACGTTCAGGCTTTATACGAGGTGTGCCGTAAAACAATGGCATCGTGTGACTCAGATCACACTGTGTGGATTTAGAGCGCTGCCGAACCACTGTTTACCGCCGTTAAATACAGCTGTTCAAATAAAGCGCCGTTCGATAGCGTGCGCTAGGAGGGACCGCCGTAACCGGGCCGACAGCAGGGACGGCGGTCGTGCTAATAGCCGTGACCTCTGATGCCTTGCGGTCACTGCGGAACGTTCCGGGCTCTTTCGGGGCAGTGAGGAGGGCAGAGGTGCTCTGAGCCGTCCCTCGGTCGATTATGTACGGGCGCTTTTGACTGCACTGAAGAACCCGGATTACACAGGGCTCCCAGCTCGACACAGACAGATAATTTACTCCTTCATGTTCACCTCTTCACCTTCCGAACTGAAAAGGCCTTCATTTGGACCCAGGGGGTGGACCCAGTTCAGTTGTGATCAGTGCCTTAGACTGGTTTAGCTGAGGTCATTTTGTTAGCCATGTTTAGCTGAGGTCATTTTGTTAGCCCAGTTCAGTTGCGATCAGTCCCTTAGCCTGGTGGTTCAGCTGAGGTCATTGCGTTAGCCATGTTTATATGCGGTCAGTCCATTAGCCTGGTTCAGCTGCGGTCATTCTGTCTGCTAGCCTGCGGTCTACTGTTCATCATTACACATGTTGGTGTATAGTGAGAGGTGAATCTCGTGTCATCTCGTGTCCCTCAACATGGCAACACTGTGATCTGTTTTATTGACCCTGTCTGTGCAGCACATTTCCCTCCGGGACGAAAGAGACTGACTTTCTCAGTCTGGGGCATGCTCTGTCCACTGATCTCAGGTCAGCAGGCAGCTTGGTCTCAGGTTACCCTCTCACCTGAGTTCTCAAAGTCCTTGTAGGAGGCCGCCCAGGATTCTGCCATTCCCAGCAGCGTGTTCTCCATGATCTGGATGTCGGTGATGGGGCAGTTGCATTGTGGGAACTCGTCGGCGCATTGGCAGATGCACTGGCTGTCCCGGCACACGTACTCCCCCTCGCCGTTACACATGATGTAGCTGAGAGCTGATTGGACAAACTTCTCCTGTAGGTATTCTGGGAAAATCACCTGCAGACCTGTAGCGGAAGCCAAAAAAAAAGAGTTTTTCAATGAATAGATACTTTTGTTAACTTAAATTTGACCTGCTTGGTCCAGAGTTACTTAACTATTGTTACTTCTGGTATTTAATTGGTTATGCTCAATTGAAGCATGAAGCTGAGCAGCCAATGAACTTGCGTATGCAGGAGTTGTTTGATGAAACTAAAACAATGGTGTCTGCTGCTGCACAATAAAACACATGATCCAATGTGTTTCTCAACACACAGAGCAGAGTGTTTATTCGCCAGCAGTGCTATAAGGAGGGGAAACATGGTGATGCGGTGAGACTCGTGCTTTCACTCCCCAAGGCACCGTGTTCAAGAAGGCACCGAGGTCAAATCCTAGCTGTGTGGAGTTTGCATGTTCTCCTCATGTTGGTTTCCTCCAGGTACACTGGTTTCCTCCCACTTCCTCCCACTACCTCAAAACTGACCTTGGGGCATGAATATATGAGTGAACACATATTTATTATATACCTGCGAAGGATTGGTGATGGATTCCTGTCTGTCAGCCAATGTCTGCTGGGATAAGCGCCAAACCCACCCCGCCCCTCATATTCATTCTGTGTGTATGGGAATTTCTAGTCTGCCCTGTATGTCCTTCTCAGGCTTCTGTAGATCAATAGCTTTCAGTTTCCCTGCAATGGACATACATGTGGTGTTCATTTTACTTATAGAGAATGCAAAAAGTTTTGTAAACTACAGACAGGTTACTATTATGTTGCATCTTTCAGTACTGTTCTAATGATTATTGTGGGTTCTCATGGATACATAGACTTATGTATTAACTTTTTAATTGGTAAATAATCTGAGTAACCATTTCAATTCATGACTCAAATTAAAATTGGCATATTTTGACTTTTAAAGTTAAATATTTCAAAGTTCTAAAAGACCCCCATTCGTTACTATTACTAGTAAGTTCTACTCAATATCAGGTATGCTGTCAGTTTGTTTTTGTGTTTGTTAGGTGCTAGCATTGATAAAGCTAGCCTCTGTCTCACCTGACTTTGAATTGCCTTTCTCAGCTCTATAATGACACATGATTGATGTGTCCCGTCATCTGGTGTTTTGCTTTATTTAACACGACAGTTACTCGATGCATCCGCTTATATGGTGCCTGCACTTGTGTGTATGAGTGTGCGTGTGTGTGTGTGTGTGTGTGTGTGTGTGTGTGTGTGAGAGAGAGAGAGAGAGAGAGAGAGAGAGAGAGAGGGGGGGGGGGTTACAGACAGAATCCATGACTATGTTGCTGTGTATGCAGTATATGCTTGTATGGTGTGTGTGCGTGTGTGTGAACATTGTCCAGTGTACATGTATGTATATTCGACAGATTGTTCCCTGCTTGGATATTCCTAAAATGAAGGAAACAGAATATGGACAGGTACCGTGTTCAGCCACGATTAGTAACTGAAAAAAAGGCCTGGTTTAAGACTGACGATCTCCAGACTATTTTCTGAATGCATTTTTGAACTTATTTCTGAAAACTTTTCCTGAAAACATTTTTTGAAATCTATTTCTCAAACGGCAATAACAAGTGCGTATGTGAGGGAATTACATCTCCAGCCATGATCCACATCCTCCAGCCAATCAGCCCTCTGTAAGCAGAAATTTCTATCCTGCGTGCCTACTGCAGAGAAATTGAGCACATCTTTACACTAATACTACTGGTGCTGCTACTACTACTACTACTACTACTACTACTACTACTGCTACTGCTACCACTGTTACTACTGTTACTACTACTACTGCTACTACTGTTACTGCTACTACTACTGCTACTACTGCTACTGCTACTGCTACTACTGCTACTACTACTACTACTACTACTACTGCTACTGCTACTGCTACCACTGTTACTACTGTTACTACTACTACTGCTACTACTGCTACTGCTACTACTACTGCTACTACTGCTACTGCTACTACTACTGCTACTACTGCTACTACTACTGCTACTACTGCTACTGCTACTACTACTGCTACTGCTACTACTGCTACTACTACTACTACTACTACTGCTACCACTGTTACTACTGTTACTACTACTACTGCTACTACTGCTACTGCTACTGCTACTACTACTGCTACTACTGCTACTGCTACTGCTACTACTGCTACCACTGTTACTACTGTTACTACTACTACTGCTGCTACTACTATAGCAAACCATAGCATGCTATTTGTTAACTGATGTACCTAATGTGTGCAGCACATCTGCACTTTGAGGGATGTTACCCTCAATCTGTTTTTCATTCTTTGGAGAGAATCAACCCAAATGAAGCAATGAGATACCCCGACACAACAATGCAGACAGACAACTGAAAATCTCAGCTCCTTGATTTGGGGAAACACATTTTTTTAACCTTTTTTAAGCTCTCAAGTGCCTGATTGTAGTTCTTGTAGTGTTACGAAACTACTGTAGTTTAGATCGGTGTGGTCCCTGCTGTGAAATCCAGCTATGCCAGCTTGAAAACTGAGTTGGTCAAGCTGGTCTAGCTGGGTATGAGCTGGTCAACCAGCTAGTGCTGGTAGCCTGTCTGTGTTGAGCTGGTCAAACCATGTCAAGCTGAGAGCTAGTTTGAACTGGTCAACCGGCTAAACCATGTCAAGCTGGGAGCTGGTTTTAACCAGTCAACCAGGTACTAACTGTTTCCAAATCTAGCTTGAGCTATGTTGAACTTGAGTTTTTTCCAGCAGTCAGAGGAGAATCCGTGACTCAGGAAACGCAGGGCAGGTGGTAGCGGACGTACTCTTGTCTGCTCGAGCACGCCATTTACCACCACGCCAGTCGGCGCAATCAAACGTTGCCATCGGAGAGGAGGGGGAGACGGATCGTTTCTGACCACAAGGCCGTGAGCGAGAAGACATTCTCCTCCACCGGGCTGTCTGCGGCCCCTGAGCCAATATTCATTTAGCGTGATGTATTCCTGGGCCTGAAACTTTAATGTGATTTGTGGGGGAATCCAGATGGCGGGTTCACGGATCGGCGCTGCTCGCTGACAGTTCAGCACAGCGCCAAGCCCGGGCCCGTTCGACCCGCTTTACTCAGCACCGCAGAGACGGTGGAAGGTTCCGGCAGTCCGACAGTGTCACTGTTTAAAAAAAAAAAATCCAATCTGATTTTTGTCCAATCCATCCCTTGTCTCTCTCTCTCCCTCTCTCTCTCTCCCCCTTCATTCTCTCTCCCCCTCCCCTCTTCTCTCTCTGTCCCTCTCCCCCCCTCTTTCTCTCTCTTGCTCTCTATCTCTCGCTCTTTTAGAGCTATCCCGACGGCCGCGTATTTCGTTTCTCAAAATTTCAACAACAGAAGGTCTGCATTAAACATACAGAGAAGAGGCTGCACGTTTTATTATTCTTATTTCTATTAACGGTGGTGTGATTCTCCGAACGGCTGAGAATAGCACTGAGCAGTAACTGACAGCCTTGTTAACGTGTGAGGCTGTGAGATTACCCTGGTAAAATCTGAGTCTCTGATAATCCTACCAGCGGCAGCCATATTTATTATAAAAGGGATGAGCTGTCATAAACGGTTTTCTGCGCCCCGTACACACGAGTGAAAACCAGAGTGAAGGTCGTAGCCTACCTCGTGGCTGCCGCGGTCAGCTCGTAAACGCTCCGAACAAAAACATGACTCAGAACGTATCCAAACATCCCTCACGTCCTGGCCCAGTGTAATTATCTGTGAACTCGTTAATTTCAAAGAGCAAATACGGGACACACTCTGCTGTCCGGTCACGCATACAAACACACACATACACACACGCACAAACACACACACACACACACACACACGCACACGCACACACACACACACACACACACACTACACACACCACACACACATACACACACACACTGATGCACACTGACACATACACACGCGCACATACACACACTACACACACCACACACACACAAGCACAAACATGCACACACACACATACACTACACACACCACACACACACACACTGACACACACCACACACACACACACACACTGATGCACACTGACACACACCACACACACATACACACACACACTGATGCACACTGACACATACACACGCACACACACACACACACACACACCACACACACACTGACACACACCACACACACACACACACACACACTGATGCACACACACACACACACACACACACACACACTGACACACACCACACACACACACACACACACACTGATGCACACACACACACACACACACACACACACACACAGTGTCAGTGCGCAGATTCCTCTCACGTTGCGGGACGCGGTGGAACTGAAACTCTCATGAACGCTAAAGCGTCGTTCCAGACGGCGAAGCGCTGTAACACCCCGGCTCATTCTATTTTTACACGGTGATGAATGGACGAGCGCCCGGCGCCCCGCGTTCACCGGTCCGCTCCGCTCCGACGCCACGCCTCGTCAACTCCGGCCCACGCCTCATAAGCTTTCATTTCGCGCGGTATTAATTATCCGTCGCTCGCCTGCAAATTCACAAAATAATCATTCCTTAATGTAACGACGCGAAAGAAAAGCATTGCTTGAACGGGACATTAAATTATGCCCATCCTTCAGGTACGTAATATTTAAGACTTTATATAAGACTTAATATTCCCAATAGAAGATACCTCTCACTCTCATGCAAATATGTCTACATAGGCATATAAGGCAATTGGAAAACATACATGAACAAAATATTAACTATTATTGCATACCCTTGAGATGTATTTTTGAATCACAGACATATCATCCATTCAAACTATCTAAAAATCTACAAATCATATCATATCATAGCATCTTAAGATCATCACAGGGGTATTCTAAACACCGAGACATGGTCTGTAAGTGCTCAGTTTGCTAAACTGCAAAGAAAAAGAAAAATAAATACTTATTGACTCTACCCAAGCATCAGAACATGTACCGTCATGCTATAAGTGCACTTAAGTAGAGCCACTGAGCTGTTCTGCTGGTCACACAGGGACTCAGCGGTTTAATGCCAAGCCCGCAGGAGTGAGTCTGCAGTGGGGAGACTCAGGTCTGGTCTGGGGGGGGCCTCAGGGGCCTTTCCCCTGAAAGGCACTTAACCGGCCGGGTCTAACGACCGTCTTTATTGGGTCAGCGCAGGTGCCTTCCCCAGCTCTGAGAGTATTATCGCTTTTAAAGAGCGCTAGAGAAAGCCCTCTCTTCCCTACAGCACTGCTTCAGCCCGCATCGCATGCACTGCCTGCACAATCCCAAAGCCCGTTAATACAAACGCGCAAACACTGGTCCTCTCCGCGACCTCTAGTTCAGCTTTTACCCAACCTTTTACCCAGCCAGACGTAGGTCAATTACGTAATTGTTTCTGATGCAAATACTTTCCTGCACTCGGTTGATCTTGCCTGGTGTAATTGGGCCAATCAAGAGGACCAGAAGGTGGGGTTTGCCCTTTGTGAGAGTATTTCATTCGTTTTAATACACCAGACAAGCTCAGAAGAGCATAGAAAAGTATTGGCCCCAGGTCTGGTCATGGCACAACGCTCTCAAAAGCGAGGGATGCAGTGGCACTGATTTTGCACGACCTCTGCAGTCAGTTATAGGGGCTTCTGTTCAAGGACCGCAGCACTCCAGGGCTGTCTGTACTGTACGGTGCTGCCCGCTAACTCTGGGTTAAAATAGACAGGGCTGCACCACACAAGCAAACGTCAAACACACGCAGATACACACCCGTACAGATGTGAATGTGAGCTCCGCGACCCAGTGGCTGCTATCGGGCAGGTAACGGTGGAGGATCTGTGGATCTGCTCCCACGTCTGGCCCCAGGTTTACGTTGTGTACGCAGGTAATAACAGTATTACAGTAAAACCTACATGCTCACACACACACACACACACACACACGCACACACACAAGTGAAAAGTTTTTATTTTCCTGCTCTCTTCAGTTAAAATCCAGCCGAAGAGTCACTGTTGAAAGACACCCAGATTAACCTGAACATTAACCTGCACACATCACAGTCGCCGTAACACCCCACTTCACTGAAAAAGGCTTGAATCTTCAAAAACAATGTCGACTGCGAAGCTCTACAAACGCGCACGGTCCTTCTGAAGCGTTTCTGACTTAAAACGTCTTTAACGATAGCGCCATCTGTTTCTGAACGCGCTACACCGAGCCCTTTCCAGAAGGATCCGGTCCACGCTGCAGAACACCGATCTGCGCGAAGCAGAGAAACACAACACTACCTTCGCTTCGCCAAGACGCTTTTTTCAATTAGAGAAGAACAGTGCTATCCGTGGTTTTTTTTCACTAGCACTTCGTAAAAGGTTAGTTTCTGACAGAATATTTTCCTAGCCTCGTGGACGGGGTGAGTAACAGATTTAATTTACCCCCGTTCCTGCGCACGGAGCACTCAACCCTCCGACTGGCGGCACATGGGAGTTTCATTAGTGGCAGTAAATTACACGGCTGCTCAGAGTAGCCACGCCGGTATTATCATTACTATTATTTCTTTGCTTCAGAATGACCTTCTTCTTTCCCTCATCTCGTAAATAACAGCGTCGAGTGGAGTGGCAATTAAATGCGCTTTATGAGAGAGCCAAAGGTCCCGCACACTCATCAGTGATGTGAACTTGGACCGTGTTCTCATAAGCCAAAGGTGTGTGGGTATGTGTGTGTGTGCTAGGGGGTGTGTGTTTGTGTGCGTGTGCATGCTTTTGTGTGTGTGTGTGTGTGTGTCTTTGCGTGTGCGCGTCTGTGTGTGTGCATGCTAGTGGGTGTGTGTTTGTGTATGTGTCTGTGCGTACGTGTATGTGTGTCCGCATACGGGCATGCTTGCGGGCATGTGTTTGTGGGTGTGTCTGAGGTTATTTGTGAGGCTGTGTGTGTGTGTGTGTGTGTGTGCACGTGTGCATGTGTGTCCGGGAAAGTTTAGGGAGATCCAAGAATCCTTGTTCACTATACAGGCCCAAAGGTGAACCGCCTAATCACTCACATGAACTTTCAAACCCACAGGGGAGGAAAATTACCATAAAAGAAGAACATTACGCATATAAAGGCCAGTGGCATTAGCAGTAGGGGAAGCCTGTGTAAAGGGCAGGGCAGGGCAGAGAAAAAAACATGGAATGTCCCGGAATACCACGACCTGAACGTGATGATGCCTATCTCGCACTGTTGGTATTAATGCTACAACTTACATTTTCACCGCCATAATCATCGTCAGTGTTATGACAAGATGCAATATTATTCAGATATCTTTTACATATCAGAATTAGTTAATCATATATTATCATCACATCAATCATGTCAGTCATTATCATTGTGCCATACGGCATGAATTACACGTTCCATCCACAGCATCTTTCACACACGCTGCAGATGAACTGAACCTCCCCTTCATGGTCAATGGCAGTTTCTCCCAGCACGTTAGCGGATTAGCGGAAAGCGGGTTAGGAATACCAGGACCCCACCCGACCCCCCGGCGGCTTCCCGTCAAAGCCTTTCAATTCTGGGGTTAACCGCGCCACAGCCGTCAATCATCGTCAAGGTTACTCCGACTCCACGGCTTCCCATTGGCCGAGCTGACAGGGATGGCGGTAAACTCTGACGGGCACGGCGTGTAACCTTCAGCACCTCACTTCAAAAGACATATATTTCTGTTATGACTATAACAGCCCTATGGCTATGTCCGCCTGGACAGAGATGAGATCACACCGGTGATCCAAGTTATCAGAGTATCCGCCATCTTTTTTAAAAGACCAAATGAAGAAATATGTCATTGAAAAGATACAAGCTGTCTTTTATCGTGTTCTGTTTTCATAAGTGTTCATTAAATCCTCAGATGGTGATGCAGCATGTTCAGCTAGTGTGAAGCAGCACCTGTTTTCAGGGCACACACCCTGCAAAGCAACACAGTATGATACGCATGTTCCTCACAGAATTAAAATCAAGTGTACATAGTATATAGAAATACAGAAGTAGGTGTGTGTGTGGGGGGGGGGGGTCGATGTGTGTGAACTAAAAAATATCAGTTTTAGTTGATAGATATGCAAAATCACAAATTTGCTATACTCCAACGCAGAGGAAAAGTGGTATCTAAAATGGAAACTGTAAGAAGGTGTCACCAAAGTGTGTGGGGTTCCACAGACTCCCGCAGGGCCGGTTTATAGCTTGCTGGCCAACCGAGCTCTTTCCCTGAGTGTCTGTGCTGCGTGACTGATAATGGCCTTGTCTGAGCATGTATGTGAGTGTGTGTGTGTGTGTTAGAGTGCTGCAGGAGGCAGACAGAGGCCCACAGGGACAGACCGGCAGACGTGATGCGCGTCGCCCAACCAAGCTCTTTCCCTGAGTGTCTGTGCAGCGTGTCTGATAATGGCCTTGTCGGAGCATGTGAGTGTGTGTGTGTGTGTGTGTGTGTGTGTGTGTTAGAGTGCTGCAAGAGGTTGAGAGAGGTCCACGGGGAGAGACCAGACCAGCAGACTTCATGAGCATCGGCCAACCACGCCTGTCAGACACACAGCCACTAAAGAGGAAAAACTAAAGCCCTGATCAATGAAACAACCTGATGGGGTTCTGAGAGGAGACGCTTCAACAGAGCCGAGACGGGGCACAAACCTGCTGATTTATAGCTTATACACACACTCACACACACACACACACACACGCACACACACACACACGCACACGCACACACACATACACACACACACACACACACACACACACACATACACACACACACACACACACAGACACACACACACACACACACACGCACGCACACACACACACACACACACACACACACAGGCACACACACACACACACGCACACACATACAGTGTGTACGCATAAGCACACACACACACACACACACACACATACACACACATACAGTGTGTACGCATAAGCACACATACACATGCACACACATACACACATTTAAACACACACACGCACACAGAAAAAAACATACACACGCACACACGCACACACATACAGTATGTACGCATAAGCACACATACATACACGCACACACACACACACACATTTGAACACACACACAAAAAAACATATACACACAGGCACACATACTTCAGTACAGTATGTACACACAAGCACATACACACATATAAACAGATGTACACACACACAAACATCCACAGGCACACAGATACATGCATACACACATATACACACAAACGTGCACACAAGCGCAGGCATGCACAGACATGCACACACACACACACACATTCACGTACACACACACACACACACACACACTCTCCTGATTGACTGCTTCTGACTGAAAGTTTACTCCAGGCCAGCAAACAGTGATTGCATCAGGTTACTCAGAGACTGAGACAGGGGATGAATAGAAGGTGAAATAAAGGCTAAATTCATTAAGCTATGAAATGATCCAGCATTATCTTAAGTGGAATGCAAGAGCAGCTCTGTGAGAAGAACAGATCAGCTGCTTGCTTTAATGTATTTATACCACGGGCAAATTTGATACGGTGAAAAAATATTAATATTCCCGCTGAAGAGTCACAGTAGTGCTTGGGAGCACATTCCATAGCAGACTACTGGTCGTGTGTGTGTGTGTGTGTGTGTGACAGAGAGAATAGCTTAATCCATATATTGGTGTATCTGAATCTGTGAGCTTGTTTGTGCACGCACAATGATACGTTCAGTGTTAAATTCAACTCCTGCGGAGTTTACACGAGGACAAAAGGAATATAAAATATGTTCTAAAATGTCTACACGTTGCTTTGTTCTTGCGTGTGTGGGTTTGTGCGTACTTTGAACCTCTGGAAGTATATATATGCTTGTGCCCATGCGGTTGTGTAAGTGGCCTGTGTCAGTTTCAGCCTACTTCAGTTATTCATCCACCGTCTTCCAAAAAACATGGATCCGTTCGAGCGGTCCCCTCTCCTCTAGAATGCGCCGGAACGTTGGGGCTTATTCATCCGCTTGTTTACTGATTGCGTGCACGTGAGAAAGAAAGAGAGGGGGGAGCGAGAGAGCAATGATGAACACCTAATCCATCACTCTCCACACTCTCCAACCGCCCGTGGGTCTGTTTAATTTATTTTCACCTCACAGCTTCAAAAACTGTTGGCTTGGGCCATTCTAACATATTCATAAATCTTCCCAGATATGTCAGCCAGGGAAGAAGAGGAGGAGGAAGAAGAAGTGCTTTGTGTTTTTTCCCCAGGTAATTTATGGCAGCCATTTTGAAGGTAATGGTGGCTGGGTGCACAGCCATGTCGTGTGGTAGAAGCTATGACCCCCCCACCCGGCTGCCCAGAAAGCGCTTTCAGGATGGACGTGACACGCATCACATCCCGGTGTCGTAATGCTGTCAAACGCCACCTACCTCACTTCTGAAAACCGCCAACCTACTTTTCATCTGTCGGGCCGTTTTAAAAATGACTGCGGGTTCGCTAATATCCATATTTTGCTGAGTTCTCTGTCCACATACTGTGACGAATGCCTTCTAGCGAAAATAAAACATCAGTAAAAGTAAAAAATGTGTTTACACATTAGTAAAAAGGATTGTATTTAGAGGTAGCCATGCATATTTTTATGCCCAGATGGTGCCAGACCGATAGTAATATATTGGGGTTTAGTTGTTAAAAAATACACAAATAAACATTTATGGCACAATCTGATATGAAGGGAAAGAGCACTGAAAAGGAGTGTGAGCTTTCAGTAAGAAATGACTGTAGTAGCAACTGTTTTAGTCTTGTAACAACATCTAAGATCTTATTTCTTTCTCTCAAGTAGAACATATTGGCTTGTTTTTTAGTTACGTGAAACATTATTTTCCCATGGCAAATCTTGAAATGAGTCAAATTGTCTTACCTCATTGGCACTCTCATTTAGCAAAAAAAGTAATAAAAAATAGAATATTGAGTCTCAATATAAGACTAAAATACTTTATTCACTTATGTTTTGGTTTTTGCAGCGTGAACCACAGGTAGATAAGATAAGATAAGACTTGCTAGCTTGTGGAAAAGCCTATAACAGTGCAGAAAGATCAGTATGAGTCTAAGAAAGCGCTAGGCTACAATGCTACAGCTACAGCCCTAGCTCTAACTCTAACACTAACCTTGTGTCCCTCACTTGCTTTCCAGAGTGAGGCCATACCTGTTGGGTGTGGTCCTGATAGAAGCCCCATACTCCCTAACCATACTCTGGGAAGTGGTTCAGCTAACTATGACTGTCAAGTAAAACCTGAAGTGTGATTCAGTGGCAGTCTATAGCCTTAGTGACTAAGGTGCTTGACTGGGTTAGTGGTTCAAGCTTGGTGCAGCCAAGCTAAGGTGTTGGGCAACTTTAAATCGCTTCAAGATAAAAGTGATTAAAAAAAAAACTGGTTAAACTTATTGGCGACATTACTCCATGCTGTATTTCCTGTTTTCAGGGTAGCCGTAATGGCAACATTACTCCACGATGTACTTTTTGTCCTACATTGCTCTAGGGGGGACTATCTCCTGCTTAGTCTAATCAACTGTAAGTTGCTTTGGATGAAAGTGCCAGCTAAAAGAATGACTCTACCGATTAACTGACTTTAAACATTTCATCGATTTCAGCCGTTGGAAATGAAAAGTGGCCAAACCGCCCGATATCTTTGATAAGCGGCTCCCTCAAAGCCCGGTTCCAGCACTTCGTCACGATTACAATCTGGAGCGACGTCTGGACGCACCACGCTGAAGGATATACCGTCCTTCCAGACTGTCAGATCTCAAAGCAGGTGAAGGATGAATTAAAGAGGGCGTTAAGAGTTATTTATGCGGTTAGATCAGGGCCTGGGGAGGGTGAGGCTCCTCGTGACTCTACCGCTCACCCTCTGAATCTGCCCACTCTGCTGCTCCGCGGGACGCTGATTGCCACAGCCAGGTGCATTATGGGTACTGTCACGGGTCACCTGCCTGAGTTTGACCTCCAGCTGATTTGGCTCGGGAGGAGGCGTCCGGAGGGGGAGGTCATTCCGGCGGAATTCCTCGCCCGGAAACGACTGAGCGAGCCGGTTTCCTGGCAGCAAGAGGACGCCAGGAAATGGGCCGAGAAAACCATCACGCCATCAGTCTACATCAATGGAGCAATTTCACAATAAATAAGTTTTTCCCCAAACTCTAATCATATGAAATACCAAATAATTGAATAAAAAAAATATTAATAAAGAAATTAAAGAATTATTCATTGTAACTGTTTTTATTATTATTTTTATTTTATTATTTTCCTGCTATTGCCATGACTATCATTGTTATTATTGCTATTATTAGTAGTTGTAGCAGTAGGGTAGTGTAGGGTGTGGGGTGAGTGCCAATAACAGCAATTGTGGTGAATTCCACATATGACGTTAAAGAAAACTCTGGATTAGATGCTCTGTTTGTTTGTTTTCTCTTTTGAAATGACTATAATAAAATCCACTAGAATATAAAGAGGATTCATCTACTTGGAGAAAAACCAAACTGGTAATTAACGCCGTGCATAAATCCTATTTAAACCAGTTTTAAGCACAATGCTATTAGCATGGCAGCTAAAGCTCTGTTTTCCAAACAGCAACCAAGCTTACAAAAAACCAAAACAGTACAGGAAAAGTGACTGTTTGTGGCTTTTAAGTTTGTGGAGAAGTACAGGCTGATTTTATGCATGTGGAGGGTTCCTCAGCTGGAGGACTACAAATCCCAGGAGACTCGTGTAAGAGTCCCAGTGCTAGGAGCCCCCCCTCCTGCTTAGAGGATATGGGAGTTGTAGTTTCCACTCCAGCGGGCCTCTCCTCTCCCAGGACCCCGTCGCGGGGAGGCGTGCCTCCCGAACAGTAATCCATCTTCCCGCTAAGCCGCGAGTGGACACCCACCATGGGGACAGGCCTCCGCCACGCCCTCCTGAGACAGAACGGGCACCCCGGGATTCACTGCCATGGTGATGGGGCTGTAACTGTTCTCTCCCACCCAGCCTCTGAAATCTCCATCTTCCCCTGGACCGGAACACGGCCTACCTGACTCACCCAGGCAAAGCAAGTGACTGCGGTCTACCTGACACACCCAGGCAAAGTCTGCAGTCTACCTGACTCACCCAGGGTTGCAGGTGTATTGTGCATGGTCTACCTTAAAGTGAGGTATCTCTAAAACAAACAAAAAACACAAGGGAGGGTATTCCAATGCGCCCAGCATTACCAAGTGCCCAAGGAGCCAATATTGAGCTTGTGTGTTTTCCATGTCCGGTTCAAACACTCAAAATCCAGCACACTCAGAATTAAGTTCCTATGACAAAAATGGTTTATTAAGGAGAAGCACTAACACACTTTGAATAGCAGGCCCCCCAGATGTATTAAGCAATATGTGCTGGTGGTTTCTGGGCATAAAACCCATAAAATCATGCAGCAAAAGAATAAACTGCATTAAAGACATTCAGTATAATGTGCAAAAGCAGACACAGAGGAGCCGTAATGGCGGCATTCCTCCATACTGTATTTCCTGTTAGTGTCTTGAGAAGAGCCTTAATGGTGGCATTACTACATCCTGTATTTCCTGTTCGTGATTTGAGAAGAGCCTTAATGACAGCATTACCCCATACTGAATTTCCTATTTGTCTTTTGGGAGGAGCCGTAATGGTGGCATTACTACCTACTGCATTTCCTGTTAGTGTTTTTGGAGGAGCCGTAATGGCGGCATTACTACCTACTGCATTTCCTGTAAGTAGTCTGGAGCAGGATTAGCGGAAGAGTGTCAGCGCACTCCCATAAGATCGGGGATAGAGTGAAATACTGGAACAGCAAAACTATAAAACACATCACTTTGTGTGTTGATAAGACAAGTTTTATCACAGTTCCTCTGCCATAAAACAGCGGCCATCCTGGATCCGCTCCCAAAACCACCTGACGCCAACCCACCAATCACATCTCAGATGTGAAGCCAGCGCAATACGCCAACACCCCCCCCCCCCCCCCCCCCGCCTACGGGGAGCCGTTCTGTCCGTGTGAAACGAACGGTAGGGCTAACGCTTGGGTGCTACGCAGCCGCGTGATCGATGCCGTCAATCTGACCTCTGTGTATTTTCTCATTTGTCTGCTCCGCTGGCGAGTCCATTTCTCACCCTCTCCCATTTACCTTCGCTGTTGTTGCCCACGCCGATGACCTGCGCACGCTCTCCCGTGATTGGCCGCCGCGTTACGGAACAGGAACAACAGGAGTCAGAACAAAGTCAGAGCGAGGCTTGTAATTATCTTAAAATCCCCCGGCCTGTCTCGGCTCCTGACTTCTATATTTTATATATATATATAAGTGCCCCGCATGAAATAAAGTACTCAAACGGAGTACGGTCGACCGTAAGTCCTCACCCCTCCTGTTATTCCGGCGTTTTCTAATCACGGGAAAATGTTCGGGTTTCGGACTTTCGTCACATTTACTGCGCCGGCTGTCCGTTTGCCTTTGAAAGGAGGAGCGAATCGGTGGCCAATTTTATTATCGTCCCCGACGGTCTCTTCCGCGTGACCTTTTACAAGGCGGTCGTAAATAAGGATGGAGGAATCAGCTGACTGCTGGGACTGGATGAGAGCCATCCTTCCCTGTGATTAGACCAATCGCCACTCTGTCTCTAATTACATCACCATCTGTGTCAGTTATGTACCCCCCCAAGGCCCTGGCACTCCAGCAGCAGCGCTCTGAAATATTCAGCCAGCTGCTGGTAATTCAGCTTTAAACGGCTGATCCCGCGGCTGCTTTCGGGGACGGGCCTGTCTGTCGTGCGGGCCTGAATACTGCGCTATATGACATGGAACGGGAGACATACCCTCGGAGCCAATCTGGGGGAAAGATACGGCTGCCATTTTAAAAACTTTAAGGTGTGAGGTCACAATAATGTGATTAGAATTCACTTAACTGAACATTCTAATGCTGATGTCAGAATCACGACTGATAATTGAGAACAATGGAGTTCTAGAACTTGATTTAGAATTCTGGAAAAAATAAACATTCCAAAAAACCTACTCTTGAAAGGGTTAAAAGGCCTGGGATTCCTAGATCGAGGGTGAAATCAAACAAGACCTGGGTCAAACTGGGGACTTGTTTTGGGTTCAAGTTTTACTGAGCTTGTCTGGTGTATTGGAACCAATGAAATACTCTGCAAACCCCGCCTTCTGGTCCTTCTTGTTTTGCTCAATTGCACCAGGCAAGATCAATCAAGCACAGAAAAGTATTTGAATCCAAAACAATTACGTATTCGACCCAGGTCCAAAGTCAACACTTTCATCCCTTCTGTGCTAGCTCCGTCTTACAGCACATCTCCCTCTCTGGCAGGGTCACCATCACACATTCGCAGTTAAAAAATAACATTTAACTTCTTCTTACACATCATGTGACAGAACCGCACTTAGCTGGGAGAAGAGTGTCTCTTTTTTAATTAGGAGGTCCCATATGGAAGTGAGAAGCAGAGGAGCTGTGGGATATATCTTACACAGTCCCCGGGCGGGGGAAACAACATATCTGACAGGCTGATTTACATGTGGGGAGCATCAAAACAATGTTTATTCTCTCCGTCTATTAAGGGCCTTTTCATTTCCCTCCTCTCATCTCTCTCTCTCTCACTCTCTCCCCCACTGACTCTCTCTCTTTCTATCTCTTTCTCTATGCGAAATGAAAATGAACCGCAACAGAAGTAGACGTGTAAGAAGCCTGGCCCTTCTGTGAGAGAAAATCCCTTCAGCAGTTGCAGCAGCACGGGGCTAAGGACGATTCTTGGCTCTTGAAAATGCACAAAAACATCTTTGTGTCTTTGCATAGGCTGTGCCTGGGCCGTCTATATTGAAAGCGAAAAAAGCCTTGTGAGCTAAGACAGCTGCAGGTGGGTTACATTACATCACATTATTGGCATTTGGCAGACGCTCTTATCCAGAGCGACGTACAACAAAGTGCATACCCATAACCAGGGATAAGTGCGCTGAAAGACCCTAGAGGGAAGTACAATTTCAACTGCTACTGGGTTACAAGTGGAAGTCCAGGTTGCGCAACCCTGTTGGCCCAACCACCAGTGAATGTGGAGAGGCAGACCAAACAATGGAGCATGGCTTGTCTGACCTCTACTACCCAACCTGTGCAGATCAAAATACTTCACAGAGTTCAATACAAAATGCAAAGAACTGTGTAAAGAAATGGGAAACTATCATGCTAACAATCATGCTTCGAAGACACAAAAAGTCTGCCCTGTGATATAATCGCCAACGTTTTAAACTGTGCAGAACATGATAGCTGTAAATTCAGTCAGTCACTAATGAAACAATGACTATATAAGACCCACATGCCAAACACTAATTCAGTCACAAATGACATGATAGTTCTACCCATTTAAGACGTCGCAATACCTTGCTGTATTCACATTAGTCAGCTGTGCAGAATATGAGAATACAACAAATATACCAGATACCAAACACTGTAGGTCAGTCAGTAATATGAAATATTATCACATTTAGGAACTCCTCCCCTCAGTCCCCTGTCTTCCATCCAACGGAAAACCCCATTACATTACAGTTATTTAGCTGACACTTTTATCCAAAGGTACTGTTGATGAGACTAAGTAGGGGCCAATCCACCCTGGAGCAATTCTGGGTTAAGGGCCTAGTTCCAAGGGCCCAAGAACTGCACTGATCTTATTTTGGCCACACTGGGGCTTGAACCACCAACCTTCCAGGTCCCAGTCAAGCTTAACGAGCTAACAAAGCTAACGTGCTAACGCGCGGTCTAACCCCCAGTAGTGCCAAGTTTACCTTGCAGATAACAAAGCTAACGTGCTAATGCGAGCGCTAACTCCCAGCAGTGCCGTGTTTACCTTTCAGGTAACAAAGCTAACGCGCTAACACAAGCGCTAGCTCCCAGCAGTGCTCCCAGCAGTGTTTACCTTGCAGGTGCAGCTTGCTCTCGGGGCTCTGGAGCAGGATGGAGCTGACCGAGTCCAGGTTGTCGTAGGTGCTGCAGCCCAGCGGACCCGTCCGAGTCTCCGTCACCTGCGAGAGAGGCGGGGTTACAGGTCAGACACACCTGCGAGAGAGGCGGGGTTACAGGTCAACGTAGGTACGGTTTGCTCCTATGGCGTGAGA